>NW_017731726.1:129746-151778 GCF_001890085.2 Hipposideros armiger
CACACACACACACACACACACATACACATATGCAACTGTGAACAAGTCCCTCTAAAATGCCAGCAGAGTCAGCAAACACTTGAGAAGACCGTGGCCTTTCTCCACAAGCTGCATTAGTCCGCGAGAGCCACGCCTCCATTTACAAACAACATCGCCACCACGGGTGAAGCAGCGTGAAGCGAAGAGACTGCTTTCTAAATCCATGCCTGCTTAGCATCTCAATACAGTTCTTTATCATTTAAAATAATTTTTATTTATAAGGAAGATACAAATTTAAAGGGACAGAGACAGAGACAACAGAAAGAGAGAAAGAGAAATTAAGAGGGAAGGAAGACAGAGTGTCTTGAGAGTGGACGGATCCTGACATCACACGCAGAAGCAGGTGCAGAGATGGTTTCCATGAGGGTCTGGGGTGGGAGATGTCTTCATTTTGATGAGAAACATAATTACTGCTGTGTTTTCAGATCTACACAAACTAGATTACCCAAGCCACACCTCTTATCCTAGACTTTGGGGGAAAACTATGCTCAGTTATTCAGAATGTGTTTGGATTTTTGAAAGGTAATGTAGTGTTGATATTCCCAGTGGGGCTGGGGAAGTATCCCTAATCAAACATTTTAATTCTGGGAAAAACCATATGGATATTCTCAATATGTGAGATATATAAAGATTATTTAAAATTCCATGTCAACTCAGGTTTAGATTTTGCTTTGAATGAGTTCAGGTTGTGTTAGTTTTTGTATGTATGTATGTATGTATGTATGTATGTATTTCTTTTTACCAACACATGAGTCATAGGTGCATGTTTGGTTTTCAGAACTTTTTGGATTTGGGGACTATAAATAATAAATTGAGAATCTATACCAAAGTGCTTTAAATTCATAACTATTCACTCATAATAACCCTGAGAATGTGTTATTACATCTAATTTACTGACTGGGAAAGCAAGATATAGAGTATTTAACTCTCTCCTGACACGGGAGTGACTTTCTATTTTCATAACTGAAAAACAAACATGCTGCTTGACCATCTAGTTTCAAGTGAGTTTATTTGCTTCACTCAGCAAACAACCAAGTTTCAACTTGACTGATACCCAACTCACACCTAAATGCTGAGACAACCAGAGAGAATTTCAAAGAACATGTTAACAATCCCTTCCTCTAAATTCCTTGAGGCCTATTTGGATGTTGCCTTGCATCATCAAGGAGACTTTATTTGATAAGACAGAAAAACAATGCTAATTAAAGATTTCTGAAGTAAGGGGTTTCATCCCTAAACGGGAATTTACCAAGTGTTAATCTGCTCTGAGTACAATGGGTGGGATGGAAGAGGCACATAGATAAGAAGCTGTGCAGAGAGGATGGGGAAGGGAAATTATATCAAAATGTTTCAGCACTTGGTGTTTCATTTAAAGAACAAAGATGTGAGAATATTTGAGGATCATGGTGTTTCCTTTTTGCACTGGTCAGTAGGAAAATGGACATCATTAAGCTGGAATTTCAAGGACCAGAAACAAACTCTAAAGAGTCATGAGTACAAATTAGCCAGTAATAGTCTGGGTATGCTGAGAAAGGCATATTTTAATCTGTTTTCCCCACATTGTGACTGCAGACAGTGGCCTTAAAGTTGATATGTCAGAACAGAGTATAAATTTGTAAATTATTAGGCTGGCTATCACTCCTCCCAAATACAAACAGCTTTCAGTAGCGGAGGCTAAGCACAGGTTCTGAAGACAGACCACCAGGTTTGAAATCATCATGCCCCCATTCCCCTCCTGGGCGGCCTTGGGTAAGTTAGTTATCCTCTAGGTCTCAGCGTCCTCATTCATAAAACCAGGACCATATTAGTATCTGTCTCAGAGGGTTATTAAAAGATATAATGAGATAATCTAAGTAATTATTGGTATAATGCCTGGCATTCATGAAATGTCAGTGAAACATTTGATGCAGCCTTAGAGGTAGTTTCTTGTTGATTTTTATGTGCATGTACCTATGTGTGTGCATGTTTATTTATGTGTGTGAATGCACCCTCAAAATTTTAATGATGCAACTATTGTCAAAAATTTGAAGAAGAAACAAGACTTAAGAAGTTGATGCTGGCAAATAATTTTCTTGCTCAAGTAAAGGCAGTAAAATTTATCTCTGATGCAAATTTATTTACTATTGGGATAATGTCAAAAGTATTCATACCAGTGATTGAGAGATAAAAGAGATTATAAAAGAGTTCAAATATCACCTGTGCTCAATGCTGGTTAGTTAACCAAATACCCATAGCTCTCAATTATCCCATCCGCAACATGGGGAGATCAACTACAACCTTCCATAATTATCATGAGTAGATACAGAGAAAAGCCTGTAGGAAGTGCTCAGTCAATAACAGCTATTATTAGTTTCAGAAGTATCGCCATAGCAACCATAAAACCAACAACAACAAAAACAATAGATGTCACCATATAATACACGTGAACCACTTAAAGGTAAGGTAGAAATCTGAATTTTTTTAGGTATCCTCAGCAAAATCCTCATATAATAGCTACTTAATAAAATTTTTGATTGGGTAGATCACCGTGTTGCTTTAACCTTCATCTCCCAAAAATATTTTTTTGGGGAACATATATAAAACAGAAATTATACGAAAATATGTCACAATCTTTATTTGCAGGCCTCCTGAAACATATTTACTTTATTAATGGTCTTGTATATGGGTAACTATTTGACTCAGCTAGTTGGAAAGTCAACTTAGTAAGCTGAGCCACCATCACTCAGCAGTGGCAGAGCTGTGTCCACTCTCCAGGCTTCCTGACAGTTGTGTCCTGACACTGGGGCCAACACTCCCTTCAGGCAGCTGGAGATCAGCCTGGTGTTTGGAGCCCAGTGGAGGAAACAGGCTTTGTGAGGTTAAGTGTTTATTTGTGTGCAGCTCCCAATGTCCTCTTCTTGGATTAAACAGCTCCTACCCTCTACTCATGGGTCAGATATCTCACCCTCTCCCCTTGAGTCAGGGGCCAGGGGTAGGCCTGAGGCCTAAGCTGGGTTGCTAAGATGGCCTCTTTGAAAGAGAAAAGCTTGGCTTCCTCTCTAGCGCTCCTAAAGTGTGGAATGTTAGGGTTGTGTGTGTCACATCCCTCTGCATTAAAATACACAACACATGCATAGTAAAACAGATGTGTATATGTGTGCGTGTGTGCACGTGCGTGCAGTGGGGGGTGGGGGGGTGGGGGTGAGGGAGGCAGCACTTGTGTTCCTGGATCTAGTTATCCTCTGGCAAGCACTACTTCTGTCTTCTCCAGTTATGAGACCCTATCAATCATCTTTTTCTTTTTTCTCTTCTTTTTTTTCTCTATAGTGTGTTAGAGTTGGGTACCTGACACCGGCAATCAGAGAGCTGATGAACAGAAAATTTGAAGCCACATATACCTGAGTTTGGAGTCTGGCTTTCTGATTTACTAAATTTACCAGCTAAATATCACTGAATAAGTTATGTACCTGTGCTTCAGACTTATTATAAGTACAATTTAGGATCCCCATAACTTAGGGTTTTGAAGACTAATTAAAGAGGCAGAGCATGGTGCCTGATATTCATGTTTTTTTGTGTTTTTTTTTTCTCCTCTCTCCTCTTCTGGGTATACATAGTTCAAAAACGGGAGGAAGTAGGAAAGCTACTGACCCTGCCTCCTCCCTGTTGACTTTTCACAAGCAAAATTTACCTGCCCATTTACAGAGTTGGTCAAATCATTTCTATATTTCTAATATTATTGTATAACCTTCAACTAGGGCAAGACAAGCTCTTATAGTTTCACAAAATTTTTATTATGTTACTGGATAAAGAAATGACCCAGAATTTCTTTTTAGAGATAACAAATCTAGCATGTCCTAAGTTAGTTTTGCTTAACAAGTTTTAAATACACACACACACACACACCACACACACACCACAATGTTAATTTTGTGCTTTCCCTTCCATTTTCTTTAAAAATCTCCTGACACAATGATGCAAACGCAGTGGTTGCTGTTTTACAGGCAACGTTGCCGCAGAATCCATACAGGGCTAAGAGTCAGCATGGCCTGGATTCCTCCCTGGCTCCCGGATGACTTCTCCATCTGCACGTCCTGGTCTGTCTGATGTAGGTGTGGCCCTGCAACCTCTGCCTATTTACAGGTGAGGGTTCAACCAGACAAGGGACATGAGTGCTCAGACAGGGTCTGGCATATGGGAAGTACTCCATGAGTTACAAGTTGTATGTTCTGCAATTGTGATTATCATTTAGATCATTAATAAGAGAGTCCATCAGAAATAGATTAGAATCTATTTCTAATCTCCTGTTTCGCACCTTTGTCTTAGAACCTTCAAGCTTTGCTTGCCTAAAATGTGTGTCCAAGTAAATCTTTTATTATATCACAAAAACATGAAGAAACATCCTCAAATAATATTTAAGTTTATCCTTACCTTATCATTATTGTTTTTTTTTTTAATTATGTGAGACTTCCTCGGGTTATGTTTAATGTGAATAATAAAGCCCTAGCTAAAAAAAAATGAGCTTTCCCTGAGAGTTCACTGCTGCAGCATACTGTGACAGGTGTACTCCCGGGCAGCGATCACAAGTTCAAATACTTAGTGAGTCAGAGTTTCCTTTCACTAACACATAAGGTTAGATGCAGGTCACACGCTCTGAGTCAAACGATTGCTAGCTTTCAGTTTATAATTCAAAATCTGACCTTTGCCGAACACGTTATTATGCAGCACCACAATCATTTCCATCATTAATCAATATGAAGGGAGATTAGGAATAACTTCTTTGGATCACTCTTGGAGCCCAACAGTTCTGGGGCTAAACCCAGAAAAGCTATTCAAAGGAGGTTGAAGATAAGCAATTAATGACTATTTCTTTCATTAAAGCTCAATTCCCACAAACATAAACTATATTCATCCCCCAGATGTAGTCATGTATTTTGGTACAAGAAAAAAAAATTAAAATAGAACTTGAAAGACAACAGCCAAGAAAAGAAAAAGTCAATCACAGGAAGAGCCATAAATAAAAAAAAGAAACCTTTAGAGATGAGCTTTTTTTCTGTTCCTGTCTAACTGTGTAGAGTGCGCCATCTAGTGGAAATTCTTAATAAGGGCACTCTTACTGCCACGGCTCAAAATGTTGAGAGACTAGAGACTCTTTTTCTTCTCGTTGTTGTTTTAACAATCTGTACAGGAAGATTCTTATGCAAGGTGTTATAAATATAGTTTTCATGCAGTCGTGCTATAGGAGCTGGTATCTGTATCCGTACCACTTATATTCTATAGCTGAGCAAGAGTGCTATCTGCTTGTTCTAGACATTGTCCTAATTTTACAAACAGGAAAGTATTTTTAGGTGCATTTAGCACTGAAACAAGGCTCCATAAAATTTCTTGTGATACTTTAAAAACTTTTAGCTCCCCAGAGTAAAAGTTACAAAGCACTATTGCAGCTTTAATTATAAAAGCATTAGTTACCACAATGTTTTCTTTTCTTTAGAGTCCTAATCACATCAGAACATGTGATAAATATGGAGTGTTTTTAATTCAGTTACTGTTACATGTTTATGTAGGTAATGAGTTGTTTTTAATAAAGAAAAAAGATGTATTTGAAGAAAGCAGGCTTAACAATTTTCATACTGTTTAAGACTCAGCATACAAACGTCATCAAAATTTCATGACAAGCTGTACTGTGGAATGAGTATTGAATGAGCAAAGGGATATTCAGATGGTAATGTAATGGCTGGTTTGTTCTATTCAATAGATATGTCAACATATTTTTTAAAGAAAATCAGATAAATATATGTGATAATAATAATTTCACTCTTAATAGTGTTCATACACACACACACACACAAATATGTAGATATTTACTCAAGTGATATATAGTGGTATCCTTTACCTATGAGTACCGATTCGAAGACGACTCAGAAAAATCATCAATTTGTGAAAGGCTGGAAAACTAGCAAGTTCAGATTTATATTACCGATTGTTAACAAGTAATTTCTAAAATTATGGTACTTAATATACATAATCCCTGAACAAAAGATTAGACCTCTCCTCAAACTCCTCAAACCTTAGCAGCACTGCAAAGATCCACCAATATTGTAACTGTGAGAAGGCCCACATAACACAAAATCACAAAAATATTATGATATATAATGTATTATAACTTGTCAAACAGCTTGTTTTATTATTAAAGAATATTTTGTCTGTGGGATTCTCATTGTAAAAATGTTCCAA
Source organism: Hipposideros armiger (assembly GCF_001890085.2). Classification (NCBI taxonomy): domain Eukaryota; kingdom Metazoa; phylum Chordata; class Mammalia; order Chiroptera; family Hipposideridae; genus Hipposideros; species Hipposideros armiger. The sequence continues at coordinate 135,996 of NW_017731726.1, forward strand.
TTGATACTTTTATAAATCTGGAGTGGTGGTGTAAATTTTTATTGAGGAATGTTGTTTTGTGCCCATTAGCCATTTATAACACATTTTAATAAAATAACTTCTTTGTTCTAAGGAATTGAATTATTCATTATTTTGCTGAGTTCTTTCCTGTTCAAGTTTCTCACAAAGCAACCCCTGACTGTTTGACTTTCTAAATAGCCTAAGTGATTCCAAACTCTCTTTTGCAAAGAGAAATGAATGTTAGAACTGGAGCTCAATAAAGAAATGCTTGTTTTCTCCCACACTCACACACTTCAAAAGACTGGTACAAACCACAGACCAAGAATTTAAAATGTTTCTTTGAATGGTAGATGGCCTTTTCTCTTCAATGGCTCTATGTCCATACCTCTAAGCACACACGCGTGCATGCACACAAACACACAGACACGCCCTATAAACCAATGATCTGCTATAAACACTGAGTTTTCGCTTTGAAGAAAGATTAGGAACACAAAAATCCAATTCTTTTCTTTCTCACAACCGACCACTGAACATCTAACCCATGGTTCCCAATCTGATGCTCTTCCTCCCAGGGATACGTCCCATTAGACATGTTCAAGGTAGAAATGTGATCTGGGTTTCATTTCTTCTTTTACCAAATGAAGAGCTTGCCCTGGGAGCTTAGAATTTCTTTTTCTTTCTTTCTTTATTTTCTTTCTTTCTTTCTTTCTTTCTTTCTTTCTTTCTTTCTTTCTCTTTCTTTCTTTTTTTAAGTCACTAAAGTCTGGGATACCATGCTTCAATATGATTGTTTTCTTTTTATTCTTAATTTCTGTTGTTTTGGGAGACAGTATACCCCAAAATAGTCTTTGACTTTAAATAAAACACAATTTTGATAAGGCCTTCTTAACTACTTGACTACATTTCCTCTATTTAAAACGCAAACTATATGTACACTGCTGGATGTAATATTTTCAAAGAAATTGAATGAGAAGGGTTAATAATTTAATGGTACATTAGGATACAGCCAATTCATTTCCTTCCCCTGGTTCTATGCCCCACTATCATTCAACCTTACAGCAATGGCCACAACAGTGGTTGTCCAATCACTATCGTCTCTCCAACCAGTTCTAGTTCAGGCCCATTTAAACTGCAAAGCCCTGAAAAACTCCTCATCGCTCCAGCTTGCTTGCACTTGATGCCTCCACTTCATTGTCTAATGAGCTTCTCTACTTTCAACAACTCTCAACCCCAGCACAATTGGTCCTTAGGCCATGCTCCTCCGCCCCAAGCACGCTTTAATTCTCCTTACAAAGTTTTCATAAAATGATGAAAACTCACACCATTCTTCTTGAGCCCAGTAACAAATGTCCAATAAACTATAAATCAGGTGGTAACAGAGATCTTATCTCTTTCAGAGTCTATCTCCTCCATGCCCCACCACAAATTCGTTTGCGAGTTTGCATCATTACGTCCAGTCCAGTTCCCTCTTTCCCCCTTCTCCCACCCATTTCTCTTCTGAATGGTGTTTCCTCTCCTGATTGTTTTGTTCTCATCCTAATTCAAATCTGAGCCAATCCCTCTGGGGAGACACACTGGATCAAGCAGTGGCGGAAATGCACACATCGCAAAGCCATTCCTCAGCTACCTATCTTTATGGCCCCTCACCTCCATCACCATCCTATGACCAATGCATCCTCATTTTAACAGATGCTTTCTGTCTCCAGTGCAGAAAACCGGCCCCTCAGTTCATGTGTGTCGTTTGTCTTAAGCTATTATGTAACCTCATATGCTAGGAATGAATAATAAGTGCACAGGGAATATTTCCCATTATTTCAAAAGACTACCAAAGATTAGGAATGCATAACTAATGTTATATCCAAAATACCCAAAAGGGGTATGAAAGTTATAGATGTGCAAATCTGTTTTTCTGATCTGAAAACTAGGAAAGTAGAAACATAAGTTAATACTCATTCACAAAACTTTACCTAAACATACAATAAATGGTTATATGCCTGTTATACAAATGGTTCTAACCTAATAGGATCTAATTATTTTCTTTTAGTCACATTTCTTCTCTGAAAAACAAGAAAAATTAAGACTGCTAAAATACAATCACAATTTGAAGGCAGAACTACTAGGTAGAAAATGCAGAGTCACTTACCGGTGTGCACATAAATTATTAAGGTGAAGTCCATATTTTTCTTCAGCAGATAACCCATCCATCAACAAGTAGAAAATGAGAAAATTGCTCTGGCCAAGAGGTTGTGAAACAAGTCTGGATTTCTCTAGCATGTAAGTATAAATTCTGGCTGGTTAAGAAAAGAAAAGTGATTCTGTTAAATGGCATCATTAGTTTCAGTTCTATACATTTATACATATTAATTAATTGCAAGGATAATATTGTAGCTTCTTTTCAAACACAGGCCTTTTCTACACAAAAATTGTTATTATTTTTTAGAGCATTTTTTTTAGGTCCAGAGAAATGAAAGTAGTAAGTAGTAAGCAGAAAGTAGTAAGAGTTCCAATATACCCTGTCTCTCCCCTCCCGACACACTATTTCCCATATTACTAGCATCATGCATAGTGTGCTATAATTGCTAACATGGATAAACCAATATCGACATATTATTAGTAACTAAAGTTCATAATTTACATCGGTGGTCACTCTTTGTGTTGTACAGTTCTATGGGTTTTCAGAAATTCATGTATCCACCATTTTATACCAAACAGAATAGTTTCACTGCCCTAAGCATCTCCTGTGCCCCACCTGCTCATCCCTCACTCTCCCCTAATCTCCGGCAACTCCTGATCTTTTTACTATCTCCATAGTTATATCTTTTTCAAAATGTCATACACAGTAATAGCTTGGTTTGCGAGCATAATTAATTCATTCCAGAAACAAACTACTCATATTGCAAGGCATCACACGTTTACCAAGTTAAAACGCATTAGAAATGTTTGCTCGTTTTGCAGAACACTTGCAAACCAAGTTACTCGCAATCCAAAGTTTTACAGTAGTTGGAATCATACAGTATGTATTCTTTTCAGATTGGCTTCTTTCACTTGCCAATATTTGCTGTTGTCAGTGTTTTAGATTTTAACTAGTGTGCGGTGGTATTTCATTCTTGCTTTATCTAGAATTTCCTAGATGACATATAATATGGAGCATATTTTCATATGCTTATTTTCCATTTGTATATCTTGGTGAGGTATCTGTTCAGATATGTTGTCCGTATTTTAAATTGGGCTGTTTCCTTACTGTTGAGTATTAAGAGTTCCTTGTACATTTTAGATAAGTCTTTTATCAGATATGTCTTCTGCAAATATTTTCTCCCAGCTTGGCTCATTGCTTCATTCTCTTAACAATGTCTTGCACAAAAAAAGAAGTTTTGAATTTTAATGAAGTCCAGCTTAGTGACTATTTCTTCCATGGATTGTACTTTTAGTGTTGTACTTCAAAAGTCACAGCCAATCCGGTCACCAAATATTTCTCCTATATTCTCTTTTAAAAGTTTTATAGTTTTGTTTTACATTTAGATTTATGATATATTTTGAGTTATTTTTTCCGTGATGTGCTGGTGTCTACATTCAGGTTTTGTTTCTTTTTTTTTGCATGTGGATGTCCTGTTGTTTCAACATAATTTATTGAAAAAGACTATCCTTTCTCCATTGAATTACTTTCGCCCATTGTGAAAGATCAGTTGACTATATATATGTGGGTTTATTTCTGTGCTCTCTACTCTGTTCCATTGATTTATTTGTCTATTCTTTCAACCAGACCACACTGTCTTGATTACAGTAGCTTTACAATAAATCTTCAAGTTGGGTAGTTCCAGTCCTCCAACTTGATTCTTCTTTTTCAACTTTTTCAATGTTGTATTGGCTACTCTGGTTCATTTAACTCTCCAGGTAAACTTTATGTCAATATCCACAAAGTAATTTGCTAGGATTATTATTGGGATTGTGTTGGATATATAGATCAAGTTGGGAAGAACTGACATCTTAACCACACTGAGCCTTCCTATCCATGGATATAGAATATCTTTCCATTTCTTCTAGATCTTTGATTTCTTTCATCAGAGCTTTGTAGTTTTCCTCTTAAAGATCTTGTATATATGTAGTTAGAGTCATACTTAAGTATTTAATTTTTTTGTGTAAGCTAAGAGAAATGGCATTGTGTTTTTAATTCCAATTGTTCATTGCTGGTATTTAGGAAAGTAATTGACTTTTGTATATTAACTTTATATCCCTCAACCTTGCTATAATCACTTATTAGTTCCAGGAGTATTTTTTGTGTGTTTGTTTGCTTCAATTCTTTTGGATTTTCTACAGAGAAAATCATGTCGACAGCTTGATTCCCTCCTTTCCAATCTGTATACCTTTTATGTCTTTTTCTCATTGCATTAGCTAGGACTTCTATTACAAGGTTGAAAAGGACTGGTGAGAGGGGACATTAATACCTTGTTCCTGACCCAACATAAAACTTTTGTGCACAAATATAATCTGAAACAAGACATGGCCTTGCCTAACAAAAGCACCAACATAAGTTTCAGAATTTTCTTGATTAATGTCTTACAATTTGAAAATACCAGTCATATTACTAAGGTATATACCAATAGACATTGAATATAAAGTGCTCTGCTACAGACACTAGCAAGTATTACTATCAAACAGATCTGAAGGTTGCACTATTAAGGACCATGAATGAACACACACAATACTCTCTCATTGATGAAAGCAAACAAAACAAAAAAACTGCAGGAAAGGCAAATATTACTTGAATTTATGCAGATACAATTTAAGATATAGACTGTATGTTAGGAAAGTTTCAAGACCTATAGTGAAATTATAAAAAGGAGTTAAATCATAGTTTGTAGTATGGTGATAGATAATAAAACAGATACTTCAACAATAAAGTTTACATTCCAGTGAGGGAGAGAGACTGATGATGTGTCTATAAAGTAATGCATGCCTAATGTGGGTAGTGTCCAGTCGTCTTGCTAGTTTATTGTGGCCTCACATTTACAGCTTATATGTGAGCTCACACCTCACAGTAGGACTTATATCTAATATTCATTATTTTTGTCCTTTGCCTTTAAACATGACAAAAGCAAAACCAAAAAACAAAAAACAAAACCAACCAAACAAAAAACCCACATCATAAACACTAGTGGTTGAAATTTATTTCATAGTACCTGAACAATGACAAAAGTAGGCAATATGAGAATCACAACCCTGATTTTGTTTCAGGGATAGGACTGGCAATTCAGTAGCTAATGATAATCAGAAGTTATGGCTATATGCCCGGTATGCAAAAAATCTTATTGGTTCCAGAGCATTCTTTTTACTGAAACTTAGACTTATTCTCATAATTATATATTTAAATTTTAAATGTAACTGTGGATTACTGTAGTTTTCCACTTTAAAGGAAGGATTCACGGTCAATAATTTTTTTGGATCAAAAGGTAGTAGTTCTTAGGAAGGCAAATGTACTTAATTATTCCTTACATTTGAACTATAAATAGGACCTCATGCTATTTATATATGTGTGTGCTGATAATTATTCTAGAGTCTAAACTCTAAATGCAATAATGTGAGGTTTCTCAATTTTGGTTTTATACAGCAAATCTACTTGAACAAATGGAATCACTATTACAGTGTTTTGCCTGTTATAAATATTGTAAGTGGTATATTTATCCAGACAGAATGAGTATCAGTGTTTTTTAAAAATCTCAAAATAAACCTTATTAACAAAAATAGTCTTATTAGACATCTTTTAGAAAAGTTGTCATAAGTGCATAAAGAAACACACTTTCAAAATACCCCTTTAATTAGTGGCATGAAAGCCCAAAGGCGATGTTAAAAGTGGGGTGGGGTGGTATAGTTTCTTTTCCATTTCTCCATGAGTATTTAGTCAGGTGGTAATTTTAAGTTGAGGTCTTATTACTAAATTTTCTTTCTTTTTTTTCCTTCCTAAGCAAATTGTTTGCTGAAAACATTTTCCATTTAATATTAATATTAATTTAATATTAATTAATATTAATAACATTAACCATGGAATAATTAACTGATCAAGAGAATATTTTTAAAAATCTATACACATAGGAAATAAACTGCCATAGTTGTTTCCTTCTGCTATTGTCTAGTCATCAGCTAAAGAAATGTCAGGTGAGAATGGAGGGCTGAGTGGTGTCTTCCTGATCATTATGCGTCTAAAGTCAGAGGAAGGGTTGACCTTACACCTACTTGCTCCAGACACCATACAAGCTTAATTTAAAGCAGCATTCAAAACTAATCAAATTCCACATCAAAGAGTGACTTCAATACCTTTCATCTAAATTCAAAAACAGTATAATTAGTCATCATCCTAGTTAGTGCATCTCCAGCAGTGAATCAAATTGCTGTGGATTAGCAGGGTTCTTATCAGCAGAATTTAAAAGATAGATAGAGAGATAAGTAGATAGATAGATAGATAGATAGATAGATAGATAGATAGATAGATAGGAAGATAGATGATAAATCTTGAAGAAGCTTTAAGATGGAAGAAAACACAAAACAACAAAATTTCAAATTTCCATTTGAGATCTTTTATGTCAGAAACATTCTTGATTAGGCATATATAAATATTCTTGACTTGTGACCCTCCATATTTTCAGAAATCTACTTAAGAATATGTCTTTCAAAAAAATTTTAGTACTGTAAAATATAAAAAAAATAGTCATGGGGATATGAAATACAGTATGGGGAATATAATCAGCAATGTTGTAAACATTTTGTGAGGTGCCAGATGGGCACCATGCTTATCAGGGGGATCACTTCATAGACTGTGTAGATAGATGCCTGACCTGAAGCTGAAGTTGAATAATACTGTATATCAACTATAATTAAATATATATATATATATATATAATGTGTGTGTGCATGTGTGTGTGTGTGTGTGTGTGTGTGTGTGTGTGTGTGTATAGTCACAGGAGTTGAAGAACAGCATAAGGAAGATAGTCAGTGTTATTGTAACAGCTATATAAGATGTCAGGGCTACGGGCCGGCTGAGTGGCTCAGTTGGTTAAGAGCTTGCTCAAGAGTTTGAGCTCTGAGCAACAGCGGTTCGAGTCCCGGCCTGAGCTGAGCAGCCGCTGAGCTGCCAACAGATAGCAGCATGGCTTAGCTAAAAAAAAAAAAAAAAAATTACAGAGGATGTCAGGGCTAGTAGCTTGGGCAAGAGGGTTATCACTTTGTGAGGGGTGTAAATGTCTAGCTATTATGTTGCTTTGTACACCTGAAACTAATAAAAAATTAGCACTATAAAATATATGTTTGCAGATTATATATAACATGATATGCAGAAAAATATTTTATGGAGCTATACCAATTTTTGTTCAATATGAAATAAAGTGGAAGAAATAAACCTCTCTCTCCTTTAAGAAAAGCAAATGCCCACCTTTGTTGCCCTTTCAACATCCAGAAATTTGCAGCACCCACTCTTACCCTGCCCCATTCATCTACTTATAAATGACCTCTTCCCAGAAAGCCCCATCATACCTCAATTAGCAATCACCAAAAGCATACTACTGATTAATTAATATAGCCAAATAGTCTCTCTTCCACACTTATGCAGCTCTTTTGGCTTCATTATTAATGATCATTAATCCTGGGGGTGGTATAAGTGACAGGTACCTCAACTAGGAGTTCAAAGTATGGGATCTAGTCCTAAATCTGACTTTGCCAAATTTCCATGTCCCTTTTTAACTTCACTTTTGCCATCAGTAAATGAGGATTAAAGGATACAAAGGTCCCAGGCTTCCTGTATACTCCAAGAGGAAGGAGCCACCATTTAAAGGACCTACCTTATGCCAGGCATTGCGCTAGGTGCTTTTCAAACATTGCCTCGTTTAAATTCTGTTGCAGGCCTTTCTACATTTAAACCCAACTGGCTTATCTCCAAAGCCCAGACGGTTTGCACTTAAAAGAAGCTGTTCTTCAAAGAAGATGAGATCAATTAAAGCTCTCTGAAACTTTTAAAAGAAAGTCCAATTTAGAGTATAATACTAAGGATAAACAATGATGATAAAAATGAAGACAAGACTGCCTTCTGGTTTGTTTTTAAAATCAAGACTTGAAAAAAAATTTGAAAAAAGACAAGGTTATGACCCTACTATATTTTCCATCTCATTTGTGTTAACTGTAAGATTTAAGTTTCCCAAATAGATAACATAGTCTTGGCATATTTATTAGGAGACATTTCCGATTGTTAGTAAATTTCAATTTCCACTTAAATATATGTGAGTGTCTTTGGGGCACAGAAAAAATAAGAAGCCAACTATTCCTCACTTTTTACATGTGAACTCTGGGTCTTCCTCCGTTTGTAGACCCATCAGCATATTCCCGCTTTGCCAAGCTCAATGTGATAGAGTGGGCGTAAGAAAATAGAAAATAGTTCTCTTCTTACCATACACAAACTCTGAGTATGAAGAGAAGTTGGCTCTGATTTTAAAAAGATAATCCAGAGTTAAATATCGATAACTTTCCTTATCTATTTCACACTCTCAGTAATGTGTGTTCTTTGTTGGCATGAATGAATTCAGGGTGGCTTTATACAATTTCCTCCCGGAACTGAATAATGACTGCTTCCCTTTACTGTTACTTTACGATGCCATTCCTTAGATTCATTAGTCCAGCAAATACTTAACGCGTGCCTGCTATACACCAGGGCATACAAGGCCTCTGCCATCAATGGACTTACATCCTAATAGGAGATACAGACAAAAAACAGCCTGACAATGACAAGGGCACATTCAGACTTAGGCAAGAGCTAGGGAAGAAATAAGGAAGGAGACATGATCTAGAGTCAAAGGAAATAGGATTGAGGACCACATTGGGAAGGGGTTTGGGGAATAAAGAGGAGTTTCTCTGAAGAGGTCACTTGAAATGAAACTAGTAGCGGGAGAGTAACCACTGAGAAGAGCCCAGTGCCGTCAGCATAATATGGCCACGCCAGGAGAAGAGCCACGAGGCCACTAGGAAGCAAAGAGGGAACATCAAGCCTTAGTGTCACATCACTAAGGAACTTAAATAGTCCAGTGTGGCTGGAGAGTGGACTATGAGAGGACGCTGGCGACATGGGGCAGAGGGGTCTCACAGGCTGTGGTCAGAATGTCACTGAAAGAACTGGGAGGCAGGCCTGGGTTTAAGCCAGAGTGCCAGGCTGGAATTGATATTTTGAAGAGACCAGTGAGATACTACATGGATTGAACCAATGACATAAAAGAAAAGTAATTCTGAAAACCACAGACAAAGTAGGCTAGGTCTGTGTCCTTTGGCGGGAAGGGTGTTAACAAACTAGGCTACATTCAGAAAACGCAGAAACGCAGAACGTCATTGAGAGCCCTCTAGGGGAGTGAAAACCAGAGTGGTTGCATTTTCATGCACACTGAAACGAGCGACACCACAACTGTTGGGTCACCCAAGGGCTCCAGGATGGAGGCCAATGACTAGCAGGATGGCAGCACCAGGACAGGAGGGATTTCCAGGAATACTAGGGGGTGACAGAAATGGGACGAGACAGGGATGAGATGACATATTCAACTTCTCTTAACAGTGATTCACCTGAACTCCCAGACTGGTGAGCCCTGGGGCAGCCCGAATGCATTATAGCATGCAAATAACATTTCTTTATGCTAGGTTGTAAATGATCGATCAACAGGACAGGCAGGGTAGGTCGTAAGTGCTGGCAAAATGGAAAGAAGTAACTTTGGTCTCGAAAGACTTCAGAGGAGCAGCCTCCACAGTTTTTGAAGTTTTAGCTAATCATCCTCATGTTAGACAGTCGGATGCTTTTGAAATGCCCCACTTATTTTGTTATTATTGAGTATACAATTCCACAATAAAACAGTTAGGAAAAGCATACAAACTATTAACCAGTCTCAGCATTCACGTTATTCTAAAAACTTTCCATAACTTCCATTAGAGAGACATTCTTCAAAGTTGAAGAAAAATCACAGAAAGAGGCCATCCCCTACCCCAAGGTGGCCATATAAGACTGTAAAGCACTGTGTTTCCTGGGAGGCAGAGAACTCATAAAAGTCCTTCAATCAGTGCTCAGTGAATAAATAGCATTCTCTTCAACAATAAATATCCCAGAAGGGGAGATAATGTTATTGCCTGACAAATTATCTGGTTAGTAGGCGTTAGATTGACCTTGGGTAAATAGAACGTTTCAGTTTTGGGCCTCTAGCTGCCAAATGAGGTTTTGGATTATGAACTATAATTATACTATACTACATTATATATTATATGTTATGTTATGTTGTTACGTTATGTTATACTAGAACTATGCTATAGTCACAGCTAACTTAGCTAATGAAGAGGCATGATGATGTCAGCTTCATGGGCCCTTTGAAATCCAGCAAAGACCTATAAACACAAAAGGCTTCAGACTCACTGTTCCTTTACAGCTCTTACTGCTTCTCACCCTAAACTGAACTTACTTCCACTTGCTCAGCTGGCACTACATTCATTTATTCATTCAGTATTTAGTGAACATTGACTCTTCCAAGCACTAGACCCCGGGGGTACAGCAATGGACCCAAATTTACATTCCGGTGGGAAGACAGACAGAAAAATCTTAGCTCCTCTACTATACTGAAAGCCTTTGAGGGCAGGACCCAACCTGATTTACTTTTGAGCTAACACCTAGAACAACAGTATAAGCAGAAATGTCCCATAAAACAGAATAATTTTGTTAAAAAGATGATATCATACTGCAGCGGGGTAGGTCCTAATCTGACATGGCTGGTGTCTTTATCAGAAGAGGAAAAGAGACACAGGGAGAACGCTTTGTGACAAGGAAGACAGAGACCAGAGTGATGCATCTACAAGTCAAAGAACACCAAGGACTGGCAGCCACCATCAGAAGCTGGAAGGGGCAAGGAAAGGTTGCTTCTTCCTTAGAAATCTAAGAGAGCCCGGCCCCGATGGCATCTTGATTCTGGACCTCTGGCTTCCGGAACTGTGAGACAATAAATGTCTGCTGTTTTAAACCACCAAATTTGTGGTATTTTGTTACAGTAGATTTTGGACACGAAAATACTGCATCACATTCTATTATTATTAGTATTATTATTATTATTACTATTATTAGTTTCAGGTGTACAAAACAATGCAATAGTTATGCTTTTCACCCCTCACAAAGTGACTGCTGTATCACATTCTTATACCAACTCTATTTATTCTAAGCTGACAGGCAGCAGGAAACAATACATGATAGTAGAAACTAGACGCCAGAACATCTGATGAGCAGTTAACAGAGTCCTCCATATTTGGACTTAGAGAGTGTGGAGTAGTAGGCAGCGTTTTTAGAATAATCTCATCCAGGTGCCCTACCTCAGGCGAGATGTTTTTTAGCACTCTAGGTGCCAGCTTTTTCATCGTACTTGCAGACATACAACCTCAGGGTGAGAAAGCACTTTATAATCATGAGGAAGTAAAGTGGAAAGTTCTTGCGATAAAGTGAAGAAATGCCTTCTCTGAAACATTTACCAACTCTTTATAGTATGCATAATAGATCCTTCTACTCAAGACTCTTTCCATGTGGTAGTGAACATCTGAGACGCCTGTCATATTTCCCTTGAGTCTCTTCCTTCTCATTGTCAACGTTTTTAGTTTCTTCAATGCTCGCTCCAAAGACATGGAATTTCAATTTTCACCCCCCTGATAAACATTTTCTGAACGCATTCTTTATTTTTTCCTCTAAAATACAGGGAACAAAGACCTGAACTCCCAGTCTGACCTCTTGTGACGTCTCCTATCACTTACGTTCTTGGCATGATGCTTCTACTAATGTAGTCTCAACTAGCACTGGGCTTTATCTATTTCGTTATTTGTTCATTTATGAGTAGTTGTTTTATGGTTAAATTTTGAAAAACCATAAACACCACCACCAAATTGTTTTGCCGGAATTTTAAAAGAACACAGCAAGAAACTACCAAACAAACGTAGGCAGCAGGGACTGAATTATCAGTGTTGATTAGGAGAACAGAAGGAGTAGAAAAACAATACGGGAAGTGGAGAAGCATGGACAATGCCCACCTAATGGAAGCCTGGATTCCTGTTTTCCTAAGAGGAGAATAAACGCAGCTCTGCACAAGGCTCAAAGTATACTAAATTTATGCTCCTCACTCCTTAATGATTCTGAGGGCACTTCAGAATCTTGAAGTGCCTCAGGTTCATCTTTATGAATATTTATCATTGCTGTGTCACAGCATGCTGCCTGCAGAAGCCACGTGAGAGGTATTTGTGGATTTGATTATGCTGAAGCTGTGTGGGGCTGTGTGCTAATAGAGATTGCTGATTAACAGAAGCCTTGATACATAAGTTCTCACTGCAACATTTTCTAGTTGTTTTTCAGATGTGTATATAATTACTTTCTAAATTAACATTCCTGATGAAGTGGACATGTTAAGTTCTATCCAGAAAAAAGTAAACAAAATTAGTAATGGATAAGACCAGCAAAAGCCAGTTATTGTATCTTCACCTAGGTAAAGGGATTATCAAATGGAAGAATAAAAAAAGTCAATAGAGTGTTACTCCAGATGAGTGACTTCTCCTCTGTGCCAGTTGTACACGAACACAAATGGCTGGCTTTACTTGGGTGGGGCCAGAAGAGTGACTCTCAAATGTCAATGTTCACGAGAATCACCTGAGAAACTTGTTAAACGCAGAGTCCCAATCGGCAGACATGCAGTGGGGCCTGAGTCTGCATTTCCCACAAGCTTCAAATTAGGTCCTTAGTGCTTATCTTTGGGTCACACACTGGAGTGACAAAGGGCTGGAACACAAAGCTTTTGGAACTTCCTATCCTCCCAGTTTCTATGGTCCCAACCACTGGTCACTGATAGCTCAGGGGGAAATTATGGTCAGATTAAAGAGTAGAGGCCATGCCCTTCTCTTGGAGGGACAGTCTCACTGGGGCGTCATAAAACCAAGATGTGGAAATATTTGTGTCTCACGACAGTTCTCTTCTGAGGTCTTCCTAAAATGGTATAACTTCCAATAGACTCTTAGCCATGGATTTAAAAACAAAACAAAACCAATCAAACAAACAGAAAACAAACTTTTTTTCTTATTGCAGAATTTAAGCCTCTAACTTCAACATCTAAAATGATCTTTTCTTAGACCGTTTTGCATAATTTTTTACGAACTTTCGCTTAGTAAAAATTTTGATTTTCACGTACAGCTTTTTTGTTTTATGGTCATAACGAAATTTCATTTACTGAAGGGAAGACAGCATAACTTGAAAACACCAAATAAAATTGGAATCTTAAAAATTATTAAAATTAGCAAATGTTTGTGTGCTGAGAGCTCTTACAAAAGTTTTTTAAATAGTTGATTCCTCCATGTAGATTAGGCATCCCACCTACAATTGTATTTGTATTGTTAATTTGCATAGAAAATCTGTTTTGATTAGAAAGATGTAAAATCCTAGGTGAATTCTAAATTACTTGAATTCTAAATAACGGGTTTTCATTAAGTACACCTTAAATATTTAAACCAAATAAGAAATAGTTCTCTTTGGGTTTAGTTGGGTGATTATTTTGATGTTTTGATTTGTTTTAATTCAATCATTTTAAAAGTATAGATTTATTTTTATTTAAAATAGATTCCAATGTGTGTTGTATGAACATGTTATATACTCAAGTTATAATTTATTTTAATTGAGTATTTGTGTTTATTTCTATGTTCAGCAAGTATGATTAATTTCAGCTATTTTTGATTTGGTTGCATATGATATAGTTTATACAATAATGATGTTGAAAAGTTCACTTTGCATTTCAGAATATTTTTCAGTTCACAATAATGTTAGAACTCATAACTTGACATCTCAGACAGAGTCTCTCTCTCTATTTCTTACACACACACACACACACACACACACACACACACACAGGCACGCACAACCATCACTGTTGTTGCCATGCTTGGTGTTTCTCTGCCCTCTCCTGGTAGCAAATGAGATCTCCCTTTGTTAATTTAAACTTACCTCCGGTTAAGTGTTTTTTCCTATCGCAGAATTGTAGTTCGAAATACTTTATGAAGCAACTGGACAGATCATTAAGAGTCGTCTTGGCATGTCCAAAGGCTTCTAAGATAGACATGGCCTGTAGTAAAAGAGAAACATTTATTGAACTACGTACTTTTTACATAAAATTAGAGAATAATAGCAAAGACACAAGGAATATTCCATTATCTAAGAGGTTCTCCACTGTTCATATGATGCCACATTGGACTTTTGAGGATATCCTCCTCAACTGCAAACTACCGTAGTGCCGCCCCCCCCCCCATTACCTGTGGTTTTGCTTTCCATGGTTTCAGTTACACCTGTGGTCAACCGTGGCTCAAAAATATTAAATGGAAAATTCCAGAAATAAACAATTCATAAGTTTTAAACTGCACACCATTCTGAGTAACGTGATGAAATCTGCATGGCCCGCTCCATGCCACCCAGCAAATGAATCATCCCCTTGTCCAGTGTATCCACACTGTGTCTGCTACCAGCCCATTAATCACTTAGTAAGGGTCTCAGTTATCAGTTCCACTGTCGAGTATCGCATTGCTTGTGTTCAAGTAACCCTTGTTTTACTTAATAATGCCACACTCAAGTAACTTTTATTACATTATATTGCTATAATTGCTTTATTATTATTAGCTATCATTGTTAATCTCGTACTGTACCTAATTTATAAATTAAACTTTATGATAGGCATGTATGTATAGAAAATGTATATATAGGTAAAATGTATGTATAGAAAATTATATGTATGTATGTATGCATGCATGCTTTTGTGGCTTTGGAGGGAAAGGATTAGAGTTCATATAAACTATAGTGAAAATTTCTTAGAAAAATAAATTCACTTAAACATTAGATTATAATTTTAACTCTTACTTTCGACACTCTTTTCAGCACTGAGCCCCTACATAACCATCCCTTTGCCCTGTTATTGCTCCATGCCAACCAAAGGAATAAAAATTCTAGACAAAGCTGCGTTACCAGTGTGTCTTATTCTCATGGGTTCTCTTTTAGAAGTGGGGAATTTGGGGCTTTAAAATGCTGTTAATAAAGCTCCTCAGATCAACCTGGCATCTGAAATTCTTTCTTGACATGTTTCCTTGAATGCTGACTATAGCAAAGACATCATTTTGTCTCACAATTGATTGTGCCTGTAATAATGATAATGGCCAAGCAATTCTATGAAAAGGATCAAAATCTGGTGAGGTAAAGGTGTCTGGCCATCTTTCAAGGAACAGATAATGTGAAATATGGCTCCTGCATCAGCCACAAGAGGGAGCTCAACAATACCTTATTGATACTGAGTGGTGGTTATTCTGGCGATAATATATTAATATATTTTTTAACTTTATCCTAAATATTTAAAAAAAAACAACTTTGCTTGCTCTAATTTTTAATTTTCTAGATTCTGCTAGACCAAGTCATTCAGTTCACTTGGAAGTGGTTTATATTTTGGAAGACTAAGACAACACTTTGAGGTTAATCAAAAGTGCTGAGTTGTGATAATAGTGAAATATATTAAAATATCTATTTTTTTATTTTTTATTTATTTTTTTAAAAATATTTTTATTGGGGGAATTGGGGGAATGGGAACAGTGCTGGGGAACTGGGGGAAGGGGAACAGACAAGTTGCTGTCGTCTTGTTCTTCAATCTAGTTGTGGAGGATGTTGCTTCACTGGCCCAAGTTGGCACCATCATTGCGCTCTTCTCTGGTGAGGCAGATCAGTCGCCGGCTTCT
>NW_017731726.1:151893-208648 GCF_001890085.2 Hipposideros armiger
GAGGGCAGTGTCACTGGCCCTCACATGTGGGATCCGAACCGGGGCCCTCTGGCATCCCAAGCGAGTTCTTAACCATCGCGCCACTCGGCCAGCCCCTAAAATATCTATTTTTGAAGTTTAAACTTTTGAAGAGAAACATATACTGAATCATTACAGAAACTCTATAATTTATCTCTTTATAATAACCTAATTTTAAAGATCATAATGAATTGAGAGTAGTAATGGGAGAAATGGTTTCTGAAAAATATTTTTAAATAGTATTTATGAAGATCCTAGTTTTTTTTCTTCTCCAATAATTTAATGTTAAATCAACATCGAGTACAATTAATAGTGTGGTTATATCACAATTTTATCATAATATTACATTTTTTAAAATGTTTAAAATTAATTAAAAGGGTTAGAATGAATTTTTTAAAAATATTTTGGCTTCTAGTTGTTTAGGTGCTATATCTGACAATAAGCTAATTTCTTTATTATTATAGAAAAAGATCATAAAAGGTAATTAATGGCATGTGCTCAAATAGGAAGTATAGGTAATGATTCAGTGTATGTACTTTGGAGTGAGAAGTAGCTGCCTCACATCTCAGTTCTGCTAATGACGAAGTATATGGCACTGAGCAATTTCATGAATTCCTTGAACCCCATTTACTTTATTATAACACAGGTTATCAGTGGTTATCAAAGTCAGGCATATAAAGCCTTCAGCTTGGTGCCTGGAACACACTAAGCATTTAACATATAACAAAGATTAATTTTATTTAAGTTAATAATAGGAAACATTTATATTGTACTTACTATGTGCAGACACTATTCTAAGGTTTTTACATACATAAATATACAGTGGGTGCCAAAAAAATGTATACATATTTTAAGAAAGGAAAACTGCATTAAAATTATAATAACATATACTGATAACAAAAGATGAATACAAGTCACATTTGGCTTCTGCAATTACAAAAGGTGCTCAGAGTGGTTACCATCAGCATCCAGACACTTCTGATTATGGCGAATTACTGCTTGAGCAACGTTGACCAAAGTGTCCACTTATGTACATTTTTTGGTACCCCTAGTATATGTATATGTATGTGTGTAAAGCTATATATAAACATGCATGTGTATATATGTATGTGTGTATATATGTGTATACATATATTTCTTTTAATCCTCACAATTAAGTCTCCATTTCACAGAAAAAGAAATAGAGAGATTAAGTGAGTCTCCCAAGGTTCAGAGCTTGTAAACAGTGGAGCTGGGATTTGAACCCAAGCTATCTCTGCTGAATTTGTGTGTTTAACCACTGCATCATTGGGCTATTTAGTGCTAGAATAACAATAAAGACATATAAGGGATAAAATTAATATAAAACTACAACCGTTCAACAAAATATAAATACTAACATGACATTCTCTCATTATACACTTCTGGTCCATAAATCAAAAGTACTGGTAAAATACTAAACTCTGAAATAACCAGTGGGTTTTAATCTTCAATTAGCCATTTGACCAATAGGTGGCACTAAACAAATATGTTAAAAGAAATACTAAGAAAATGCAAAACTGATATTAATTCCACCATTTAACTTGACTTTGAAACAAAATAATGAGAATGTTGTAGTATAATAAAACTTTAAATAAAAAAATGTAGGCAAAGGGAAGTAAGTATATATTTCCTCAGTCCTTAGTGATTCAAATTTATTGGCATGATATTTTTTCTATTTACAGTTCATTTTTTCCATAAAAGTTTAATAGTTATGCCATTAAAAGGTATGCATTCTTATTATGATAGTATTCAAACTATTGTATTTTCTAAACATAAAAACCTGTCTTCCTCAGTAAAAAATAACGGCTTAATCAAGTTGACCCCGTTACTCTGCTCTGTGAAATCAGTAGCTCGACAAATATTTAAGTAATTAGAATGGATATGAATGTTTCTTAAAGTTGAAAATCGATTGGGCAAGAATTAGTGAGTAGTCTCTGGCAATTTTTTTCCCACCAAAACATGACTTTTATGTTCTAATAAACCTATTGCCATGGAAGATGCCTGCTTTCACATTTTTTAATTCAAATACAGGGATTAGAAACAACAGCTTTCTTATCTGATCTTATCTGCTCTGAAACTGCACAGGGGAACAAAAGCAATATCTATGGTGACAGGAGTCTAACCCACCTGCTCACTGGGGAAAGCACGCACTGAAGCCACTGCAGAGGCAAGATGCAGACCTATGCAGTCTTTACAGACGGGGCAATTGAAGTATAAGACTAAGATTCAGAAATACCACAGCCGTGTGTCCCTTAAATATACATGTATCACCCCCATAAAATTATCAAAATCGTCTTTCGAGCTCCATGCTGGGCTCTCCCTCACCTTCAGGTAGCAACGAAATCTCTTTCTCTTCCTCTCTGCAACCTGTCCTTAGAGAGTACTGTTTATCACGACAGCAGGAAAGTTACACACAGCCAACTTCCTCCCAAATGCCTTCACTTTATTCTTTTGCTCCCCACGCTCCAGATTACAACCTTTCATGTATAAATCTTTAATGATGCCATCGATGTAAACCACAAGGAAAATGCTCGCTACTCCACAGCCTCTGCAAGACTCTCTGCTGGGGGGATCGGCCTAAGGTGTCCTTCGTTTTATGCCCCTACCATTCTTTCACTATTTATTCTTTGGTAACTGCTGATTAGAATAACCTCCAATGGCTGTTTTTTTCTCACACGATACCAAGATCCAGGGCAAAACTGTTTGGTTGAGACTCAACCAGTATTTCCCACAGGAAGATACCATGTGTGTGTTTGTCACTCACATGGCCCCATGTGGCAGCATCATGTACCGTGTCTGCCAGGGTGGTTCCTTAGAGGGATGTCTCACCCTCAAATCTGGCTGATCCAGCCCTCTAATTTAGGCAACCTGCTTCTTGTCTTTCAGGGCCACCTAATGAAGGTTCCTTTCATCTCATCTAGCACTGAACTTCAAGCCATCTACTAGATAGCTCCATATATAGCAAGGACGCTCTTTTCCACTCATCTCTTTAATCAGATTTTTCTTTCATGCAGCTCATCTTTTAAATGTACATAATTTCACTCAACCCATGAAGGGTTACAGTGAAATGTTATAAAAATTTACCATTGATTCATAAATTTATCTAATGCTTGTGTGTAATTCCCACACACTGGCCGCTGTACAAAAACTGTGGCTGGGTAATTTTCAAGAAATGTCTTGAACACTGAATGATATTCAAGTAGATGGTAATTTAAAGGGAAACCAAAAGCAAAAGGAGAGTTGACATGAGGTTTAAGCCATACTCAAATCTGTGCAATATTATTTCATGAGACTAGAAATCACTTATTTATGACATCCTTAATTTGCCATGAGAAATGAATAAAACATAAAAAATGAATTGGTTTTACCTGAAATTTGCATTGATATAATATTGATTCTCAGATGCTAATTTTGGAAGAGTTAGATCTATCTTACCCAATGAAATGCAACTTAGAATACATTCACTTAAGCTAAAATGCAAAGCCAATTTAAGTAATCTGGAATGCATTTAGAAATTACAAAGTCTGCTCTTTCACAAAGGATCATTTAATAAATGATTGTTTTAATCCCTGATTTACAGCGGAGACTACTGTTCTTTGTCATTACAATTAAGGCAACAGATTCTGTTATTTTATTAGTTAACCTGAGTCTATTTTATAACTGTGTTGTTTTATAAATTCTCTAATCCTTAACTGTAACTAGTCAGTATATGACAATATCTGAACAAAAAAGATATTTAATGCTGTTCTTTCCAAGTCAACCTAAAATGTTAAATTATTTTGAGCTTTGCTGTAGAATTATGCAGGTGCTCAATACATAGTTCAAGCTGAATAAATGGTTATGAATTAAAGTCATTAATGACCATATATGATACCATGGATATACTACAGAATTTATTATATATTCCTCATAAAGAGAAAAATCTCTAAAATCAGGCATAAGCTTGGGAATCCATAAAAGGGTATTTAACTTTTAAAGGATTTATTCAAAAAAAGAAAGTATAAGGAAATAACATTAATCTAACAATTAAAGGTAAATTCCTCTCATTTCTAAATTAGAAATCCAATACTAAAATTTCCAGAATATTCCATGTAAACACCACCAGAGCAGAAATAACTCTGACTTGCAGCCACAAGGTAAAAAGGGCAGGTGACACAAAAGAAAACAGTAATAACACAATAGTCATTGGGTGATATGTTTCTAGATTTTTAACATTTGAATCTTTAGATGGTATTGTGTGAGGTAATAAGATAACGGCAACTGTCTCCATTCCAATGTAATCAGACACTTTAAATATGAAATTGCTGACTGAAATGTAGGTGTCTTTCTGCAAAGATGAAAGGCCTGTACAGGGGAGATTCTAGAGAAGCAAGCTGTGTAAGTTGAGACTGCACCATTGTATTTGTAATACTTCACTTTGAAATACATTCCAAGAGCGAGTATATAGGTACAACATGGCCTATGACTTACACAATGTATTTTTTTGGTCAAGGAAATTATATAGCATACAGGGACCTCATTTATTTGCATGTTGACTTACATGTAACTAAACTTATATTCTTCTTTTGTGTGTGAGGAACTGAAAATAATTTTTCATATATATATATATATATATATATATATATATATATATATATATATATATATGAATAAAGTTAATGTTTTTTGGCCTGAAGAGAGATGACAATTAAAAATTTTGAATATGTATTCCCTAATCTTGACCTAAAAAGTAAAATAATGATTACTTTTTTAAAAGAAAGAAGAAACTTTCCACTGTATCACTAAAGGCAGACAAGACTGAAAACAAAACAGAACAAAAAAATGACAACATTGTCCCATAAATCACACACACACACACACACACACACACACACACACACACACATTTACAGATTCCTGGTTACATACAAATGGTTTATCCACATTAAATTTATTTGATACATTAGAGTAAGTTAATATAGGTAACTTGGCACAAGTGTTTTCTAGGAGTCCCAAAATACTTATAGACATTGTATTTACGTATTCATTTGTTCACCACACAGAAATTGAGCTCCTATCATATGACAGTTTTTAAGACAGTGTCTCTGAATTCAAGGGACACACACATTGAAGCCACTTAAGATATCTGTTGAATAATGGAATAAGTTATGACATATCATGGCTCAGTTTGCAAGGGATATGTGTTCAAAGGAAGCTTCAGCAAGAATAAGAGGAATGTTATTCTGTAAGGCCCATGAATTAGAGGACACCATCCCAAAGAATGTTGGGCCATGCTGATTTTACTGGACCTGATCTCCAGGGAACAGAACCATGCAAGAATCTGGAGCAAGGGAGTTATGACAGAGGCTGCTAGTAGAAAATCAACTCTCCTCTCCTTCCACCTAATAGCGTCAGCTAAGCACGTGGCTGCCTAGTTACAGTTCTAACTGCACAGCTAATTAATTAAGCCCAAGCTGTCACTATGAGCAGACGTACTGCACCTCCTACTAACAAAATTAGCCCTCTCCCTGCACTCCTGATTCTCGCTCCCTTTCTCTGAGCTGGAATGCAGATGCCTCACATGCAGGCAGGGATCAGTGCCCAGGAGAATGACAGAGCAATGAGATAGAAAGAGTCTGGGTGCTGACTGACACTGGGGAGCAGAGCTGCCCTGTCAACTCAGACTGCCTATGTGTACTTGCCTCAGAAGAAAAAAAAAGGGTGATGCAATGAAACACATTAGGTGACTTCAAGAAATCTGATGAAAAAAGATGATCGTCTTACTGGCAGTGATGATCTTGGGCCTAACGAAATCTGATTTGGTTGAAGAGCTAGGATTGACAGGATATTATGATTGTGCAGGGAGCAGAGAAAAGAGGGTGGAGTCAACGTGAACTCCAGGTTTCTGGATGTGAAAATGAAAAAAAAATGACTGTACCATTTATTGTACAGTAAATGGGTAACCTGGGGGGAGAGAGCTGGGAAGACGGGAAGTCAGGCAATACATTCTGGACATGTCTCTGGACATGCAGGGAGGCTGTGGGACAGGTGGGTCAGCATCTTACAAACAGGGGGTATGTGATTAGGATGGAAAGTGATAGTATGAGAATGGGACTAAATCATAGGGCCAGCGGGCAAAAGCAAGGGCACAGTGTAGGAACCCCGAGTCCCCTAAAATAACAGGGCACATATAAAAGTCTTTTGTTGCAAGCTTAGAACAATCATCATGAACTTCCATTATTCTGGGGTGATTTTCCTATAGAAATGCTGATGTGTGGAGAGTTAGCTCTGTAGGTAAAGCTCCAGAACAGCACGTTTCTGGGTTCCGATCACTTTCTTTGGTTATTGATCATCTTTCTGTCTGTTCTCTACTACTAGGGGTTCCTTCCTGAATGTGTGTTCAATTGCATGAATTATCTAGCAACCCTTCCAATACGCTGTGGTCTGGGGAAAAACCTGTTAACAAAACTTGCTAGGACCATGTAAAAACAGTAAAATCAATCTGTGGACAAGCATCTGTGGGTATCTCCTTGAGTAAAATTCATAAAATTTCTAAGTTTTATTGTGTGAGATTTGTGACCTTTATCTTAGCTGCTAAGAGGTCTTTTTCCCCCCCTCCTTGAATACTGGTAGTATTTTAGGTAGATGAAGTAACAGGATAAGGAATCTTCAAATAAAAACATTACTGAATATAATTTAAAGTCACATTTGGGATTGAAGATTTATTTACTGCTCATCAATGTCCTTAAGTTTTACTGTTGTCAATTCTTTTACATACATTTAAAACTTTATTTTCAGCTTTCAGTAACCCCCCACAAAAGTTGCTTACCGGGCCAACCCCCCAGAATGTACCTACACATCAAAGTGACACTTTTCATGTGAATAACAACAATCTCTAACTACAGAGGGTGCCAAAACATGTATACACATTTTAAGAAAGGAAAAACTGCATTAAAATTGTAACACTCCATATATACCGATAACAAAAGATGAATACAAGTCATGTGTATACATTTTTTTGGCACCTCGGTATATTACATATTTTCAATTCAACTATTCCAAGCAAACATGAAATCAGAATATGTTCAAATATTTTTAAATGTATACAATAAAATAAAAGTTTACTTGAACAATATTAATTATACCAAGCCTCAAAAAAAATCTTTTTCCTTTATTTCCACAGATTTTGACCAAATAATGGTCAAACTTATGGTCCATTATGATGTCATCCTTTATTTCTAAATGACAATTTTCTTATCTCAACATATTTTCCAAGCTAAATAAGAAACTTACATGTTTAAATTTGGAATCAAATATAGGTTTGCTGGTGCCAGATCTACAGGTTAGGTGTCTCATTATTTGTTTGCTGGCTTCAGACTTTCCAGATCCTCTTTCCCCACTAAAATAAAGCACAGACAGAAAGTACAAAGTTTACTGTTTTTGTGAATGTAGTAAAACATTAAATAACCATAGATAATTTTCAGACACAAAGGAGGTGAGGGAATAACATCACTTTCAATGAGTCTGTGGTATCGTTGAACTTTTTTTTTTTAATTAAAGTTATTGGGGTGACAATGGTTAGCAAAGTTACACAGATTTAGGTGTACAAAACTGTAATACATCATCTATACATCACATTGTGTGTTCACCACTCAGAGTCAGTTCTTTTTCCATCACCATATATTTAATCCCTTTTACCCTTATCTACCACTCGCTTTCCCCCTTACTCTGTGGTAACCACTAAACTATTGTCTGTGTCTATGAGTTTTTGTTTCTTTATTTGTTTGTCATGTTTTTGTTTTCAGGTATATACACACAATGGAATACCATTCTGCCATAAGAAAAGATGAAATAGTGCCATTCACAACAACACGGATGGAATATAAAGCTAAGCAAAATAAGTCAGAAAGAAAGAGTCAAGAACCATGTGATTTCACTGATATGTGGTATATCGCTTAACTTTTCAATTTGATTCATTATTCAAAATATTTAGCAAATGTATACTGTTGTACCCTAGGGTGTTTCAGATGCTTGGACTCTAAATGAATATGATGGAACTTCTGCCACCCACTATCTTACAATGCAGAGCCATGTAACGTAGGAGAATTAAAGCAGAAAGGTGTTAGGCTGAAAAGAAAGACACTATGAACTGGTCCTCAGCTTTGTAAATACACTTAAGTGAGGTGGACCCAAGGCCATGGCCTCTGCATTGGAGGCACACGCGTTACACAGCAACATGGTCTGGACTTGTTAAATCTTTCTGGACCTTTCAGGAGAGACACTACATCTCCCTTGGAAAAGTCACTCACTAGATCTTTCTGACTTTCCCTTCTCTTTTGAATGAATATAAAGTACACAGCTACTGAAACTAACTGGGTAAGATTGTCAGATGTGATGACGTGAGTAATGCTGGCACTTCACAGATCCTAAAACGACCCATTTCCTGTTGAGATTGCTGTCAATTCTGACAATCCATGTTTCCAGGTTTCCATCAATCTAGGAACAACCACTAACTGATAGTTTAATCACAATACTTTTTTTAATGACAATACTTTAGCTATTTCCAAAGCATACTTCATAACTTACCTAATTTCTATAAACATTAACTGTTATTATATTCCTGAAACCAGACGATATAAGGGTTACCATAAAATTCCAATACAATAATTACTATACCAAAGTAGTCTGATATAAAATAAATTTTTTACTGCATCCAAATAGAACACTCATAAAAACAGTTTTTTATCTATTAGCCAAACATTATTTTTTTAAATATATGAGTATAAAGCTATTTATCAGTGCTTTCTCAGGTTTCTCCCTTGAACATGGGTTCTAATAAATTTAACAGAAGAGTGTTTGCCAGAAAAGCTGAAATTTAATTATTGTATTCAAATCTCAACTTGTAAATGAATGCTTCTACCCCCTCATTTGTGCATAAACATTTTAACCACTTTTACAACTCCGCTCCCCCGCCCCAGCACCCTCAGCAAAGCAGGTGACAATGACCTGCACGAGACAAGCAGCTCCTTTTCTGGTTTCAAAGACCTTCTCTTTTAACCTAATTTCACAGCAGAAACAATCTATATCTTTCATGATGGAAATTTAATTTCTGCAATTATACTTGCTGTTACAAAAATTCTATTACCCAGCAAAATAATTAGATGTCTCATGAATCTTTTTTTTAATAGAGCTTTAGTTTGCATTCACTCAAGAATAAATCTTGAAAATATCATTTTCTTTTTAAAAAATATTGCTCATTCTTTCAAATGAAAGTCACTGAAGGCCTACGTTAGGTTTTAGGGGTAAAGAGGTGAAAAATACTGCTCCCTGCTTCATTTACTAGGGATACTCTCAAGTAAACACTAAGTACATAAATAATGCATACTTAGAATGCAGCAGTGCACAATGAGCAATGCACCCAGAGATGAAGAAGGAAACCAGGAGGGAACCAGGGAAAACTTCTGGATGAGGTAGACGCTGAACTGATTCTTGGAGAAGGGGTAGCACAGAAGGTAGCATTTATCTAGCATTAACACCCAACAGATATTTCTTGAGCTTCTCCTACTGAAATGGATGGCGAGTCCAAAGAGGTGAATGGGGCAGACACAGTCTTTGCAGATCAGGAGACACAGAAGCATGTGAGGGTGTAGGGCTGACCTGGTGGTTATGTGAGTCCCTCTCTCTTCACCCCACAATTGTGCTCACTCAGTTACCAGATTAGGGGTAAAGAAAGTGATAGCTAAAATCACGCACATTTTAACTGTCTCACAAAATCTCAAAATAGCCACATTTTATTTATACTTTAAGTAAAATACAAGGAAGTAAAAGAAAAATGGGTTATGATAGGCTTAGTTCCTCTAGTTCAGCTTGTTTAAGAAACATTTTTTCATCTGAAAATCCAAGTTTATGATTTAACTAGATATTGACCAAGGATTTTGGGTGGTGCCAATCATGGGCTCATAAGAATTCTTAAGCTTTTTTAACAGCTTTGTCTCCTAAATCTGTACCCAACAGAAGCAGGCCATATAGTGCTTATTTCACAAGTCACTTGTATGTTCAGCACATAATATTAATTTAGATATGCTCAGCATATAGTTAGTATAAGGAATATTTGCCACACATGTTCAAACAATTAATTTAAATTATCTAGCAAGGCCTTTAAGAAAGCAAAGTTAAGACACATTACGGTGGACGCCAGACTCTCAGTTATAGCCCAGGACAAAGATCTAAAATTAATAAGAACTTTTCCTTCAGATAAAGCCTAGTATGCTACCGGGGTCTATAATTACCAACAAAATGAAAAATAAAATTGAAATTTGGAAATAAAATTTTTCTGGCCTAGCACTCTTATAGGACATCTATTTCAGGAATATTTAAGTTTTGATCTCCAAATCTTCAAAATTATCCTTTGAAAATGCTAGCTATGGGACAGAATAAAAACTGAATAAATGAACTTTAAACAATGTATTTAATTGATTTCTAAATGCCAAATATATATATATATATATATGCATATATATGTATATATGTATAATATATGTGTATATATATGTGTGTGTGTATATATGTATGTATATAGTAATGGAATGTAAAGTACAGCATACGGAATAGAGTCAACGGAATTGTAACAGCTATAATGATGTCAAAGGGATAGTAGATTGGGAGAGGGGGGTTATCACTTTGTGAGGGTGTAAATGTCTAACTATTACATTGTTTTGTACACCTGAAACTAATAAAAATATAATAAAAATAACTTTTAATGTATTAGTATAAAGGTAGAAAATCTTTATTGTAGTCAAGACAATTGAGGAGGTAGAGAAGTTACATAAAAATATCAATCTTGAAAGAAGACAGAGAATGACTAAAATAAGAAGTCCTTGTGATCACAGATTTCTTCTTCAATTCTGGATGCCAGGACTAGGTGACACCATCTTGAAACAATGGATACATTTTTTTTCCAGAATAAGTGGTTGATACATGGCATTACTGGCCTTAAAAAATGTCCCAAAGAGATACTAGTGCTGCAGAATATTAACAATTCCTAACGAAAAAAAAAGTCTATGAGCAAATACACTGTAGACATCTTTGGGTTAAAGGTATCTTTACTGAAGACACTTGCTAGACACTGTGAAGTCTATAATGGGCAGATTTTCAAAATCTATGAATCCAGTGGCCCCTCAGAGCTTCACTAAGGACCAATACCATTCATAAAATTAAGTAGATTCAATAAGAATTAAAGTAAATCCAGGGAGCTGTAGCCATAATTTTAGGGGAGACTGGGGAGGGCGGCTAAAATCCTCCTCAGGACAGCAGCAGGAGGCTGCCATGCGCTGGTGTTTACCTGTGGAAAAGGTTACACTTCATTCAGGCTGAAAAGCCAGATGCAGGCTCACATCCCAGGTACACCAGCTACTGGATCATCTACTGACTAGTCACCATTTACTAATTTACACTGTTGGGCTCACATCCCAAATTCACTATTTACTAATTATGAGAGCTTGGACTAATTAGATAACCCTTTTTATACTCAGTCATCTGATACATAAAATGCTGATCATCATAACAATAATAATAATAATACCTATCTCATAAGGTTGCTAAGGCAATAAATAAGATAATACATGGAAGGTATCAAGTGAAGGGTCTGGCACTTAGTAAGTTCTCAATAAATATTAGTTGTTATTATTGTCAACATTACTATACGCTCCCCACGATGTCATAATTTTTAATAAGCGTTTCCCTTTTTGTCAAAGTGAGGCCAGAAAACCCAACAGATAAAGCAGTAAAAATAGAGTTGCTTAATTCAAGAATGGAAGGAGGACCCCCTCCAGTGCTTCTCTTATTCTGGGGACACTTCAGAACAAGTGTGAAAACAACTACTTGCATGCTATTTTAGAAACACTGAAGTTTGCAACCCATCACTCTGACCGGCCATGAAATTTTTGATCAAATCAATAATGTAAAAGGATAAAAATAATGCTTATTTAAATATTTAAATGTCTTTCTGAGTTCTATCCAGGTTTCTGTCTTTACACTCTTTCATTTCACTTTTACTTGAATTGTACAATGATTTATTTAAAGGTTAAGTTTTCAACCAACACTGTGGGTCATAAGCAAAGCTATGAGTATTTAAAGAGGCTCCCTCTTTTAGAGACTTCTCCTAATGTAAAACATAATTCTCAGTGCAGATTTTAATATTTAAATATTTATTTAATCTTCTATCAATACAAAATCACATTTCACCTCTACTTCTTGTGGTACTTTTTTTTTTTTTTGGTGTGATTAATTTTGCTCCAATCAATATAAATCAGCCTCCTGGCATCTTGATATTTAGGAGGTAATGGCACCATTACATTTCAATCGAAAAATACTTTGGGTGTATAATTTTGATGAAATATAAGCAAAGGTATATACCTAGAAGTAAGTGGGAAAATCCACATTTGCAAGGTAATAATTTGTATTTTGTTTTTTGGGCAACACCACATTTTGGGGAACTGTGGGATAGATAGGTTCACTGATACTGGGTGACCTTCTTTCCTCATGTGTTCTAAGGTTTGAAAGCAAGAACATTCTAGTTATGTCATAGACCCTCAAACTGAACTGAGATTCACGTTAAGTTTGTAGTTATTAATTCAGCTTCACTTGAGACTATTTCTAACAAAAAAAGATGTTTCTCCTTTGTAACAAATCAAATGTACTTATTGCAAAGATATACTGGACTGCAAACTGCTGAACAAGCAAATAAATGTAAACCATAAGAAATGAGGATAATTTTACCCTCAAGCCCCTCATGCATAAACTGAGCATCAGGGATGGGTGAGGGGTGGGTTTACCTGAGAATAAAGCACTGGGGTCGCTGCTCCTGGAAAAGCTGATGAAAGGCCCTCTCTGCACAGGAGAAGATGTGAGGTGGTAGAGAGGAACATGGCAGCCCCATGTTGCTCAGGTACAGTTGGGAGACCTGAAAAATAGTGCAGCATAAAGACAGAAATCTCTGTGAAAAGGGTTCAGGATACTTTACCTCATGACTCAGTTGACTTATTTCCAAAACACAAAAGTGATTTTACCTCTGATTTTGAATCTTATTTGTAATTACAAAACATTTGTAAAAGTGTGTGCTTCTCAGCACATTTGAAGTGTTCGTAATGATAAAATGGAGGCTTATATTTGATCCTTCATTACTAGGCTCACAGGCTTTAAATAAACCTGCTGTCTTTAAGAAGAGCAACTCACAAAAATCTAGTTTAATAGGTAACCGTGAAGTAAGCTCAAACTGTGGTAATTTACATTAAATACAGTTTCTCTCAGCAACATTTAATTTCAGTCACAAAATAGAAAGGGCTTTTAATTTGAAGAAAAGGCAGTTGTAGCTGGAACACATATGAATGTATCAATTTCTCAGAAAAATAAAAATTTAATTAACTTAATTTCAGTGACGGTGATTTACGATGATTGCCATGGTGATTCAGAGCCAGTATTTTTAGTCCCTTTGGGTTTCTAGTGAATCCTGTTATATTTGAATAAAAATGAAATGACAGGAAGACTTCTGAGCCATGAAGAAATATCAGACAAACAATTTTTATTTTCCAAAATAATTGGCTTGCATCCTCAAAGATGTCAAGGTTGGGAAGTTCAAGAGAAGAGCAAAGAGCTGCTAGAGATTAAAGATTAGCGAGCCTATGCTGGTGGCCTGGATGGTTGGTTATCTGGACATTACTGGAACAATGGGAAACACATGAATGGGGCCTCCTGACTAGATGATAGTGGAGCACCAGTAGTAACTTCCTATTTCTGATGGGTGTATGGAGGTTACTTAAGAGAATGCTTTCGTTTGTAAGGTAATGCACAGTACATGTCTTCAAGGTGATGGGACAATATACCAGCAAATTATTTGAAAATGGAGTTCAACAGCAAGTGGAATCTAAAATTAAAGTCCTAACCTGGTGCCACAAGAAGATGCCACTTTACATATTGGGAGAGCTTAATCTCGCTGACAATTAGAAACAATGAAAAGAAACTGGGTACTGCTTAGTTTTGTATTGTGTGCACTTAAAAATATCTTGGAAAATTATCTCCAGGTATTTTATCCTGAACGGTGTCAGCATTTTGCACGCTGGGATTTCAAGGTGATACATCCTTGGTTTGCGAACTCCATAGTTAAAGTAATGATGAGAAGCATTTGAGAAAGGTCTGATACTGATGGGTGAGGGGCCAATGAATATTCACTGCTGAAGCATTTATTCTCAGGACACTCACTTGCTCACTGGTTTTCTGATTACTACTTTGCCAGTGCGTTAGACCTGGCTCTTTCGCTGCCACCATAGTCCCTATCACTGTTGTCTCCCCTCCTCCTCCTTCTCCTCCTCCTTCTCTTCCTCCTCTCCATTTCCTATTACGTTTCTGCCTTCCTTCTGAGTGTGGTGTGACTCCTAGAAATCTCACAAAATGAAGTATCTATGAGAATGTCCTAATCTTTCATGCAGTACAGAACCTCAACATGACTTCAATTTAAACTCCAACAACTTCAGATATTCACCTGAACCTGATTTTTCCTCATGAATTTCTTTCATTTGCCTTGTTAGCAATACCTTTCCTCTCCCAGACTTACAAATTCAAACCCGTTCCATCAGTTGACCTTTTCCTCTTATTCATCCCTCAAATAAAATTGCTCTTTGAATACTACTTATGGTCTTTGCACAGACTCACCCAGCGCCATCTTTTTTTTTTCTATTACTAGAGTCCCCATATTAGACCCTGATAAACTTACTCCTGGATTATTTCAGTATCTACTAATTAGTCTTCTTGCCCAAGTATCTCTTTTCCTCAAACTGGTGGTAACAGACAGACTTAAAACACTAATTGTATCAAACTTTTTTTTTCCCCAATGATTCTTTAATTTCTGAAAAATAAAACCCAAGCTCTCTAACTTAGCTTTATAATCTAGGCCTACACTAGATTTTAAGTTATTCAGCTTTTTGAACTTCTTAATTTGTCAAATCGGTCTATGCATTCCTCTAAATGGTCTTATATTTTGTCATCTCCATAATGTGGCTCTGGACAATTCTCCAAAAGATACTCCCTTTCCTGTTATTGGAATGTTACTCATTCTTTAAGATTCGCCCAAGCACATTTATTTTCCATGCAGTGCCTTTCTTAATCTAAAATTCCCTTCCCTTCTAACCTTCTAGCATATCTATTAATAGTGTACTCTCCCAATACATGTATTTTACTCTCCTCAGCTATACGTGCAGTCTATGATTATCTTTTTTATCACTATTTGCATTTTGTCTCTAGAATGTCAGCACAGTTCCTAAGGACAAGGGGACATTTAAGCAGCATCCCTAAATATCTAATACAACATATTATATTTAATAGAAGAAATCAATGTTTGTTGGTTTGATAAAGCATTCTTGTTCCTGATTATAAGGTTGCTTTTTTTGTAAAACTGATCCAGAAAAATCGGGTTACTTTTCTATTTCCTCCTTCTCCCCTGACTCTGACATGTGTAAAATGAGCAATGATACTTGTCTTCAGCATAAATAGGCAGCACAATAATGAACCTTTCCCTGTTGATTATACTTCATTTAGAACTGTCTGCCTACTGGCTCTCTAAGTACCACTTCTCCCAGGGATTGTTTGCATCAGATCAACATCGCTTACAGCAGCAAGCCATCTAATGGACAGGGCTGCTTGCTGCCATGTGCTTACATTAGTCTCAAAATGAAGTTTGTCACAAAAGGTACATCCATGATTAATGACCTGCTAGATACAAAATGAATATTACGCAAAGACTAAATGTCGCATGGATAATGATAATGGTAACAAAATAAAAGACGCAAATCGTGCATGTGGATTTTTTTCTTTTTTCAACATGAAACACAGAAGTTATTCTCCTGGATGGTATAACCTTTATATATGTGATCATACTCAATGTTTTATTTTCTTCTTTTATTAAACTAATCAACATGGGAAGAAACAAAACTATTTTTAAAATTTTATATTAAACAATAAACATACCCATAATTATAATCAATAGACACACAAAAAGAAATGAAACTTTCTCTTCTTATGTGTCCATAGAACAATGAGCTAATTTTAACATGGCTCAGTACACAAGTAGCTGATTTAAAATTATGAGGTACTAATATTGCTGCTACAGAGGATGGCCACTAATTCAACATATACATTAAATCCTTGTATCCTCCTAGTATCTATAATTTTATGGGTTATTACTTGTAGACCAGGGGAGTACAAACTATTTGATTGTACATAATGTATGTGAATTCCAAAGCACCAGACACTGTAAAATTTCATTATGACCTGTTAAAAGTATGTAATTTTATTGTGAGCTTTATATCAGTCCCTATTTTACCTAAATATATTTTCCTCTTACATTGTATGCCAGAGTCAGTTGGAAATGATGAATATAAAGTACGATACCTGTAATGTACATATTGCATTCACCATTTTAAGTTTTAACAAAGCATTCTGGCAAAAATCTCAAAACATTATATCTCATTCCTACATTTATAAGAAAATATGTGTCTTAAAGTTAATCTTCTCTTGTAGCATGTATTTCTGAAAGAACTGTAAATACAACATATCACTTGAAACCATAAAACTGCCATACCATTGATACCCTAAAAAGAAAAAAGCCACAAAATAACAAGTTTATTATATTACGAGATTCATTATGACAGTTAATGCTATATTATAACAACTTATTATGTTAAAACCTAACAATTAGAATTTGACCTCTAGTTCCATGGAAGCATTTAAATAACATTTATATGTGTATGTATTTTTATTCAATTATTTACATTCAATTTTGTTTTACCATAAGATTCTTGCTAACTCTACAATCAAATGTGATGCTCTAATATAAGCCAGGGACAATACATCAATAGTTAACTTTAAATAGCATGTATATGTTCTTCTCTCTCTCTCTTTCTTTCTCTCTCTCTCTCTCTCTCTCTCTCTCTCTCTCTTTCTCTCTCTTCTCTCCCTCTCTCCTCTCTGTGAAAGATGCATACAGAATTTAAAAATAATGGGCATGAAATTCCAACCAATCTTTGGCATTTGAAGGCAAATGATCTTCTGACACCAATGTAATAAAAACAGATATAGCCAATTTTATCATATAGCTATAATAAAGTAGCTAGTCTCAGACTAATGATCTCACCATGAACAACTATAAAAGCTGGATAAAATACAAATTAAACACCTAATAGGAGGCCTCTGAAGATCACCAAAGCAGTTAAGCATGTAAGAGGTCAAGATGTTGGAGAATATCAAAATGCATCGAGCCAGACAGGATCTTCTCTATAACTTTTTCTCATCTTGCATTGCCATTTTGCAGAGTAAAGCTCAGAGGCCTCATAGAATGTAAATGTACGTTTCTAAAAATTAAGTGGACATTTTAGCAGTTGCACACTGCTGGGGAGACACAATTTCAAGATTCAGATCTCAGTAACAAAGTAAAATCAAATGGATATCATCCCAACTTCTCAGTTTAGACCTTTAATGGGGTTTGCCTTAAGCATAAGGACAAACACAAAGTAAAGGAACTTTGTCAGAGTCAAGATCATCTGCCTATAATTTACCCACCGGGAGAAAGAAAACAAAACTTCTTTGGAAGATGATACCCCCACCCCAACCTCTATAACTTTGTTTATACTAAAGGTTCAGTATCCCATCAACATTTTTCAGGAATGTCAGTAAATACATCCATGTAATGAAAAATGAATTGACAAATACACACACTAGAAACATACACAGATATTATATTATTTAAATTAGATTAGAATTATTATCTAGTATTAGTTACTAGATTATTAAGTAATTATTAGAGTTATATAACACATATTTTAAAATAAATTATTAACATGTTCAAGAAAATAGGTGCCAAGACAAAAAATTTCACCAGAGAACTGGAATCTCTGATATAAAATGAAAATCTTAATATTGAAAAAAATGATATCATCAATTTAATACAGTGTTTTATCTGCAAATTCAAAACAACAGGCGAGAGAATTAGTAACCTAGTCAGTCAATATATCCAGACTATAGATCAAAGAGAAGCAAATGTAGCAAATAAAAATAGAATAAGGTTATATTTTTACAGGATTCATACAGCAAATAAAAAGTCACAATAGAAAACAGTATCTTAAATTCAATAATAATGAAATTGTGAAATATCAAAGATATAGAATTTAGTAAAACTGTTTAAAGCAAAATAAAATGCCTCAAATACTTATTCAAAAAAGGCAGAAATCAATGACATAACTATAACTTAAACAACTATCAAATTAAACTCAAAGAAGGTAGAGCAAAGGAGACAATAAAGATAAAAAGTAGTAATCAACTGTGTACAGAATAAACATACAATACAAAAATTAAAAATCAAGAGTTTTTTTTTTCCTTTGAAAAGATTAATACAATTCATAAATTCCTAGTAAATTGATTTTAAAAGGTAAGACAAGCCATAAATTACCAACATAAGGAATGGAAAGAAATCACTCAAAATTCTACAAACATTAACAAAATAGTATTATGAATGACTCTATGCCCAAAACTTTGAAGATTAAATATAATGAAGAGAATCATTAAGCAACTACTCAATTTAGAATTTTCTGAGGCATTTAACCTTACCTATTATTATGGTTTTTCTTCTTAACCAGTCATTTGATGCAAATAGTTACGTCTGGTGAGTGTTATTCTACAATATTAAAGGATAGTTTACAGTTTATACTCACCATGGTGGAATAAATTGGAAGCTCTTTGAACGGGTTAACGAGCAAGAGGATGTCCCCAATAAAAGTCTGTTAAGACAAAAGTATATAAATAGTTCTTGAACTGTATAAATAGCAGCTTTAAAATTAAAAATCACTGTGCAAAAGACAGTATATGTAAAAATCACTTTAACATTCTGTAAGTTGTTTTAATAAAATGATAGCTTTAAACCCAAATACATTAGTAAGTACATCAAATGTTAAGCTACTAAATATTCTAATTAAAAGACAAAGATCATGAACTTGATTAAAATACTATGCTCTACACAGCTAGAGGTGTAAATGTCTAGTTATTACATTGTTTTGTACACTTGAAACTAATTAAAAAAATACTATGTGCTATTTTAAAGAGAAACAATTTAAAGACAAAATTTGAAAGTTAAAGGATGAAGCAAGATCTTGCAAATAATAACAGCAGCAAAAAAAGGTGGTTTAGCAAAACTCCACTCATAGAAAATACATGAAGGGAAGCAACACTACCACATATGAAAAACAAACATTTTACAATGATAAAATGATAAACCAATCAGGAAGAGATACAGCAATTCTAAATTTTTATGAGAATAACATCTAGTATAAAATAGATGAAGCAAAAACAGCTGTAAGCAGAAAAACATAAATTCATAATGATAGTGGGGAATTTTAAGTTTGTTTTCTTTTTTCCTAGAAAGTCATGGAATTAGCAGACAAAATTTTGAAATAAATAATTACTGAGTTGGCCAATTGACATGCAGAACACTGTTACCAACAACTGTAGATATATGTACATTCTTTTAAATTGAAAATAGGCCAGTTTCATTACATTTAAAGGATCTGAGTCACAGAGTATATTCTAATTAAAAATTAAATTCAAAATTAATAATGGATACCTAGAAAATCACAAAATGTTCGGAACTTATACATATGCAAATAACCTATGAGCCACAAAAAGAATCACAATGTAAAAGACAAAATATTTTGATTACAACATATTAAAACTTGTGATTTGCAACTAAAGGTATAGTTGGTATAAAAATTATCACCTAAAATGCATTATGTTAGAAAAAAAGAAAAGGGGATATTTAATGATCCATTTCAAGTAGCTCATAAATTATACAGAATTAATCAATATAAGAGCAGAAATTAATGTAATATAAACAAAGGCCAAAAGCTGATCTTTTGAAAAATCGTATACAATAGACAGTACCCTAACAAGACTGACTTTCCAGAGAAAATGCACAGATTACTAACATCAGTAATATGACTATATCACTATAGATTCTATAGACGTGAAAAGAGATGAAGATATTAGAAATAATATTTTAGCAACTAAGTTTGGATATTTAAATAGGTGAACAACAATCCACCATCTTACCAAAATGAACACAATAAAAAAGAAAATATAACTAGTTTTTTTCTGTGTAAAGGAAATTTAATCTATGCCTAAACACTTTACCACAAAAAAAAACTTAAACTTCACTGAATTCTCCCCAAAGTGAAGTACAAAATAAACGTTATATAAATTTTTCCAGAAAATAACAGGAGGGAACGCTATTTATTTTGCTCTAAGAGAATTGCATAAACTTAATGTTAAAAAACTTTACTTCTATTCTATATTTAAAGAAAGGAAAATTACAGGCTGTTCTCTCTCAATAAAATACATGCAAAAATGCTGAGCAAAATACTGACAAATTAAGTTACAGTAAAACATTCAACAGAAAATATATTTCAACCAAGTAGGCTTTATTCTAGTATTGCAAGTTGGCTTCATATTAGAAGATCAACTGTTGTAATTTATAATACTAACAAGCAAAATAAAGTTATATGATCATCTCAATAAACGTCAAAAAAACATTTAAAAACATTTAATTTCCACTTTTGATGAAAAATTAATAACTTTCAAAATCTTAATATAATGAAACTTAATCTAATAAAAAGTAACTACAGCCATGGCATAGTTACTGCAAACCCCTTGCTTAATGATAAAACATTGAAAGCTTCTCCTTGGGATCAAAAATGAGATAAAGATGTCTATTATTGTCACCTTCAGTCACCTTTATATTGACAGTCCAATCCCATGAAATAATGCAAGAAAGAAAAGAAGCTATCAAAATTTTAAAAAGAAAAATAAATTATTATTCAGAGACTCTATGATACTATATGCAGGAAATCCAAATGAATCTCTATATAAATATTTACATAAGTGAATATAAAAAATCAAAATTGTATTTATATATTAGCTATAAACAACTAGAAAATGAAATATGCTTGTTATTTTCAGTAACATTTATTATAGCACAAAATTTGAAAAATACATAGAAATAGATCCCAAACAAATGGGCATGACTTCTACACAAAAAATTTAAAAATATTGCAGAAAAATTAAAGATAATCATGGAGGACTATAACATTCCATAAAATGAAAAATCAAATATTGTTAAAATCTCCATTATTCCCAACTAATCTATATAGTCAATGCAATGCCAATGAAAATCCAATTGAAAGTGATAAATTGACTTTAAAATACATATGGATGTCCAAGAATCATGATTAGACATTTTGAAAACAAAGTCAGAAGACTTTCTGTATACCAAGATTTATATAGGTATAAAGGTGTAATGATTCAAATATTTTGGTATTGGTTTATAGATAAACAGATCCACACAACAGAAGACAGATTCTAGAGATAGAGCCATTCCCCACGGTCACCTGATTTACAACAAGGTGCCATTGCAATGCAGGGGCAAATCCACTTAGAAAAAAACATTAATTTTTTTTTTTAAGATTTTATTGGGGAATTGGGGGAGGGAACAGACAAGTTGCTATCCTTTTGTTCTTCAGTCTAGTTGTGGAGGACGTCACTTCACTGGCCCATGTTGGTATTGTGATCATTGCGCTCTTCCAGGCTGAGGCAGATCAGTCGCCGGCCATTGGATGGCCGCTCACGGCGGCTCCTGGCAGCTCACACCAGCTGCAGGCCGCTCATGCTGGCTGCTGACCACTCACGGTAGCTTATGGCAGCCCACTGCAGCAGGGGCTGCAGCCTACACCATCACCGGCGACTCATGGCAGCCCAGCTCCAGGTTGAGCTGTTGTTCACCATCTTAGCTGTAGAGGATAGTGTCACTGGCCCTTGTGGGATCTGAACCAGCAGCCCTGCTGCTCAGAGCTGGCATCCCAAGCCAACTCTCAACCCACAAGCCACTCGGCCGGTCCAGGAAAAACATTAATCTTGACCTTGCTCTTTAACCATTGTGAAAGCACTTCCACAATGGTAATACACCTCAAATGTTAAAGTTAAAACAATCAAACTCCAGGAAGAAAATATAGGAAAATATTTTCATGACCAAGGCCAAATTTTTTAAGCAGGACACAAAAACCACTAACCTTAAAGACCTTTATAAAAATTACAAACTTCTCCTCTTCTAAAGACACTATAGAATACCAAAATGCAAGTCACAAACTGGGAGAAAATGCTTGCAATAATATATCTAAGAAAGAATATCATAAATGAATAAAAACCCTAAACATCAAGAATAAAAAGGATGGTGTATATAACTGAGGAACTGAGGAACACACACACACACACACACACACACACACACACACACATACATATTTCAAACCTGATTGGTTTGAAAGGCAGGAGAAAAAAAATCAGGTCAACCTTTCAGCTTTGTCAAGCTTAGAGTAGAAAAACTTTACAAAAAGTAAAAAATAATTTTTTTTCTAAAAAAAAAAGAAGAAGAAAAAGCAAAACAACACTATTTTTTAAAAATGGCAATATAATTGAACAGGCACTTCATAAAGTACGATAATGAAATAACCAACAAACTGATATTGGTTAATGTCATTAGCTATCAGAGAAATTTAAGTTAAAACCATAAAGAGAGAGCACTGCACAACTGCCAGGATGACTAGAATGTGAAAACAATAAAATAAAACAAATAATACTAACCATGCTAAGTGCTGGTGAGGATGCGGAAACCTAAAAGCCTGTGGTGGTTGTGTATCCACTTTGAAACACTAAACTACTTGGCTGAATTTACTAAAGTTGAACATACCTACGATGCTGGTGTTCTAGTTCTAGGTAAATGCCCCATGGAAATGCTTCTGTATGTTACATCACAAAAATACTCATGTATGTGTGCCTACAAAAGATATAACAGTTTATAACTGTAGTATTTATAATAAACTAAAAGTGAAAAAACTCAGTTATAGACTCGATAAATAAATTAGGATATATTTATATAGTAGCTTATGGTACAGAAATGAAAATGGGTAAGTGCTGCTATGAGCAACAGTACAGTTGAATATCAGAAACATAACAATGCATGAAAGATGAAAGTCACAGAAGAGAATGTATGATTATTCCTTTTATATAAAGTAAAAAAAAAATCAGACAAACCTATTCGCTAGTCCTGCATCCCTGAAACTTGCATAATGATTAGGATGAATTGAGGAAGGGGTTTCTTAGATTCCACTTCTTTATGAAGCTGCTGGTTTATTGGTATGTTCACCAAATAAAAATTCACGTAGCCATGCACTAATGAGGTGGGCATTATTCTTGCTATATGTTGTAATTTAATATATTTACTTCAAAGAATTGGCCAGTATTTTATAGCCAAGTAGTGGAGACGAGAAATAAAAGTGAAGTAACTGAACCGAATGGAGGCCTCATTAGTTTAGTATATGAAAATTACTCTTAAGTTCCAGAGAGGAAAAATGAAGCTAGAACGTAGATTGAGGGAGAATTGGGAAGCCTGCGAATTAAGGAAGATGAAAATTTTTAAAATAAAATCAAAATATAGTACCTTTAAATTTTATTTTCTTCAGACATAATTTTTATATTGGTGTAATTATTTAAGGAAATTGAGCCTGTCTTTGAAAATACATATTTGTAGTAGGCAAAAAATAATTTATAAAAATGTGATTTGAATATTAATGAGTGTCATAAAGGATGACTTTATATAGGTTTAAGCTATATTTTGAACAGGCCATTTTGATGAAATGGAACATTTTAAATATACTGTAGAGAAATGCTTTTTTTAATTGTAGAGACCTAAACAGTTCTTTTACCT
Source organism: Hipposideros armiger (assembly GCF_001890085.2). Classification (NCBI taxonomy): domain Eukaryota; kingdom Metazoa; phylum Chordata; class Mammalia; order Chiroptera; family Hipposideridae; genus Hipposideros; species Hipposideros armiger. Next base: position 175,763 of record NW_017731726.1, read on the forward strand.
CATTTTTCTAATACAGTACATTTCCTTAACAGCTTACACATGTCAAGTGTTCAAATGTGTCTTTTAGATTGAATGGAATAACATACAACTATATGGCAGGTACTGCATAGTATAGCATAGCATGCTGTAGATAAGGCTTTAGATAACTAGGGTAGGAGGGGGTGGTATTAGCTTGGAAAACCACGTCCATCTACATAATTTCAAATATCCTGGATGTGAAGGAGACTTCAACTTCTGACACCATATCGTCAATTTTTGCCTCTTGAGTGATGCCCTTGAAAAGATGACCTACTATATCCAACTGGGTGACCCTGAAGGGAATATTAAGTTATTAAGTGGCTGAGATGAGTCAGGCTCCATACTTGGCTAATCAGATGTTATAGGATTTATTTTTATTTTGTGTGGGTTTTTTTTTCTTTATGAATCTCAATGTTCTAGTAGTACGTTTGTAAAGAGAATATTGAGTATATGCTTACTGGCTGGCCATCCATGAAGAGATTTCATTGCATATTCTATTTTCTCTGTTACTGTTGACAATAATTATTCAGCAAATGCAGTGCCTTTATTCTGTGCATTTGCTAGCACATGTCTCATCGCAATCCATTTTCTGCTTGATGGTTTGAGAACTTCCTTCTGCTACAGACTGTGTGGAAACTTCCCAACCTAATATCTAAATGGAATGCTATACACTTACTTAAAAGAGCAATTTACAGATCATTTTGAAAGATCATTTATATAATAAATCAAATTATAGCAAAAAAAGATGAAAATCCTCATTAAACAATTAATTCAACTGAAATATTTTATCTTGGTTCTGATTGGCCCAGGCAGCAGCAGTGGAAATTATATTCTGTATATATTATGAAGGTAAGGCTGATGACATTTACAGTAAAATCGGTGGGATATAGAAGAAAGGTAAGCATCAATAGTTTTACCAGGCACTCTGGCCTAGAAACTAGAAGAAAGGGGATGCCATTAACTGGAATGGGAGAGGCTTTGGGAGGCATGTGTTGGGAGCGTGGGTATCCAGAACAGATGATAAATTCAAATATTTTAATCTTCAGACATCTATTAAACTAGTGCTTTTATATTTGTGGGAAAGAAACACTTGCTTTTATTTCCAATTCATCATGGACTGATACTTTTGCAAAATATAATAAGGATTATTAATTCGAGGAAAAATAAAATTGTAAAAGACCAAGGCTTACAAATTGCAAAACTTGATTTTTACTAGATTCAACAGATGCCAATTAAACCATCACATTGCTATTAAGTTTCTAAATGCTTAATCTCATTTCAGACTGGTAATACAATGTTCACATACTCAGTCGTCTACAAGGTACACTTTGAGAATTGCTAATTAGTATTCAATCAATAATGTTTGAATTGCTTATCTATCCATGAGAAATAAATTCAAATACCATAACTTAGAAAAGTCATCACAAAATTGATCCTAGATGATCTAGTTCTTCAATATATCAGGTATGAAGAAGAGGAAAACCATGATTCACACACACAGTGGAAAATATATATTTTATGTGAACTTTAGCAAAGAAGTGAATATTAATTCTGATTATCCAGATAGTAGAGAGTGTCTATGAAGATAGTCCACTGTGTGGAAGAGTTAGATAAACAGGTAGCAAGTGGTACATATACACAATGGAATATTACTCAGCCATAAGAAAAGATGAAATAATGCCATTTGCAACAACATGAATGGATCTGGAGATTATTATGTTAAGCAAAATAAGTCAGACAGAAAAATTCCAGAACCATATGATTTCACTGACATGTGGGATATAAAACTGAAAACAACAAAGAAACAAGACAAATAAATGAAGAAACAAAAACTCATAGACACAAACAATAGTTTAGTGGTTACCAGAGGGTAAGGGGGTAGAGGGGTGGTAGATGAGGGTAAAAGGGATCAAATATATGGTGATGGAAGGAGAACTGACTCTGGGAGGTGAACACACAATGTGATATATAGATGATATATTACAGAATTGTACACCTGAAACCTATGTAACTTTACTAACAATTGTCACCCCAATAAACTTCAATTAAAAAAAAAGAAAAAAAAAAGTGTTACTCCAGGCCTCTTGGTGAGCAAAACCACCTTGGGGCCTATTCTCACTGAGCTCAGAGTCTAGTACAGGAGTCAGGTGCTAATCAAACCATGAATGAGGCATATAACCGTAAGTGTTGCTAGAAGCTCTACAGAAAGATCCTCCACAGTGAAATAATCTGGGAGGTCTGGGAAGGTTTACACAAAGGCTGAACAACCTTTGAGTGGCAGTTTATAAAATTAAATGTTCACGGAGGTAGAAAGAGAGCTTTATGGAAGGAAAAATAAGGCAAGTCCCCAATGCAGGAAGGAAGATAATGATCAGTACCTAAGAGTCATAAACAAAAGTGTTCAGGGGCCGGATCCTGATGAGTTTCATAGAAGATTCCAGACTACAGAATAAGGACTGTGGTCATCCTCCCACAAAAAATGATAAGCTATAGGAAAGTTTTAGGACTGGGAGTTTTGACATTACATTTGTTCTTTACAAAAATTACTGTAGTTCATTGTGAGATCAGGTTGAAAGGGAGTGAAGTTTCCTCTAGAAAGTTAGGAGGCTGTTGGAGAAGGGATGATGATGGCTTTGAAGAGGATGATGGTCACCGAGATGGAGAGAACTAAATTAAATGGATATTTGGGAGACAAAGCCACTTGGAAAGCTTGAAGGAAATAAAGAAATTCAAAACAATTCAAGCAGTAGTCTTCTGATAATATAATTAGGAACTTAAAAAGAATAATCATCATCACAATGATGGGTAAGGCAGGAAAATGGACTACAAATAACTCACAAGTAATGGGGCAGTAACAGACCAAAGTAATTGGGTTTACCACTTTCCCCAGTGACTCAACTCTATTAATTCTGACAGAGGCATTTAATTTTAAGTGTATTTACAGTGGCAGGTGATTTATCCAAGCATTAAGGTGCTGCTATGAATTTTCATAGGCCAATCAGCATCTGACAATTTATTACTTGTAAGGAAATCTCAGACTTCATATTTACACGAAAATTACTTAATTTCTCAGTAGACTAGGAAAAAATGGGTGTTGCAAAAAAGGGATAGCAGGCATGTGTATAATTAGATTTCTCTATAGACACACACACGAGAGAGAGAGAGAGAGAGAGAGAGAGAGAGAGAGAGTAAAATTTGTTATCACAAGGTATCTAAATTGTTACTAGTGTTGGAAGAAATAACACATATAAACCAGGATAGAACCACAGCAAGGCAATTCTCCATGCTGTTTGTCATGTGAGTCATATATATTTGTATCCTATTATCAAAGATCCCTGTATAAATTATTTACAAAGATATTTCCAGATAATTCAGAGGAGCAATAGTTTATCTTTTCATGCAAATACAGAGGCTGTCCTCTATGCATAATCAAATTTTCCTCTTCAGCTTTCTTTACCAGATCTATCAGACTAAATTAGAGAAAATAAACAGTTTTAAAAGTGACACACATGTCCTGCTGGCTCTAGCAAGCATTCCAAGAAAGTTGTCTACCCTCAGGATATTAACTTTCACTTAACATCTCTGAAATGTGGAACTTTGCTGAACTTGCCTTATAACTGAACCAAAAGAATCAACCTGAACACTGAGAAATCCACCATAAGCTATCAGCATGGCCAGAAGCAACAACAAACCCATTATTTGTAATATTTGCGGCACTGAAGGGTGAAAATATGCAGCAAGACAAATGCAGTGCAAGAGGCAATTTCAAGGGCACTTACGTATATCTGATTGTTCCCAAAGCGCTTCTGAATTTCATAAAGCAAGCTGCCATCATTGAGCTCACTGAGCGTGGCTAGGTCATCACTTGGAGCAGGAGGCATTAGCTTGACCTGGGGTGGGGTGGGGAGGGGGATAACTAAGATCAATTCTAATTGCTTTGCAATCAACTTTCTTCACAGTTGGATGTTCCATTTCAATTACATATCAAAAGTTTAAAGACCACATTCGTTTGAAACTGTTATTAAAAGATGAAATGGTTCACTTACAAGGAACAAAAAACTGAACAACCACAGAGAAATACATTCAGATGAAGATTTCTGTTCTATAACCACCAGTGTGTACGCACACTCACACCCCACCCCCACCCCAACGTTTCCTTACGTCCTTCAAAGTCATTAAGTCTGTCAAAATCATTTCAGCATGTTGATTTTTCTAGTCCCTACTTACAATTTCGACAGCTCTGAACTGTGCTGAGTCCTTTCTAAGATGAGCAGCTGAAAAAAGCTCACGTATTTGCAGTGCATCCAAAGCTAAAGCAAATTTTTTCGCATATTACTGTTGTTGGCATGGAAGCAATGTGCCCGGAATTTAGTTTCTGCATACATTTAGGAGGACGCCAGATTTTCAAAGTAAACTCTAGAATTTTGGCTTGTGATTTTTATTCTGCTCTACATTTTTCTTAAGATTAAAGTATTATAGCTGTGAAATTAAGACAATTCTGTCCAAAAACGCTTTCTTATTCAATTTAATATGGAGTGATCAATTTTAAAACTAGGAAATATTAAAAATAAAGAAGAGAGATATTCGGATTAGATGAAAATCTATCCTTTACAAGTTAGAAATGGGCAATGTTTATTTTTATATACACAAGATATGCTCTGAAAAGTAGATGTTTGATATGACAGCTTTGGTTTTGTTATGTGAAACACGGAGGAGCAAAAAACAAGAATATTCTTATTAACGCTCCTGTGAGATCATTGGTGCTCCTAGTGAATTTTTAATAACAGTAAGTTTACTTGTATTACTAGGATTTGTGTTTGTATTCTATATTTGTATTTGCATTTTATATTTGTATTATATATTGAACTACTGAGTGTACTATTGCTAAATAATTTAAACTTAAATATTACTGCTTATCAGCTAAATGTTTATAGAGTAAAAATACTACACATTTTTTAAAAACTAAATTTAGGAATTTTTCTGATACGAGTAAGTACTTCCCAAAATGCAATCTTTCTCATGAGTTCATAAATTCAGGTCATTGCTTTCCCAGACTGTTTCTGATCCTAATACATTAATAATAGAAACTTAAATTCTTTACTGAGAATTTCAAACAGAAGAGTGGTTTGGTTTTTTAATGTGTTCTAGTTGGAAGGGTGTCATGGCGGTGGACTCTCAGGCATTTGAGATACAACCATTTGTATAAGTGGGAAACACAACATTCCAATAGCATCATGTTTATTCATTAAAAATTAATTTGTAAAATATTCCGGACCTCAGAAATGTCAGGAATAAGACTCTCCCCTCCCCATAGCATGCACACACTCAGCCAGCACCTTGCATTTATTGTCTCTGTTTCTGCAGCATTAAAAGAAAAAAGTCTCAAAATACCTTTCAGAATTAACCTATAAAGAACATATGACATAGTCTTATTAAAAGTAGTTATTTAACTTTGGGTTAGAGGCATAGCTTTAAGGATTTGATACTGTCAGAAATATTTCCCTAAATAGTTCAAGAATGGTATCCAAAAACTAGCACTTGTTGCTGAATAGAAATCATAAAGTTCCAGCTCTTGTAGTACTTTCTGGGCTGTCAAAATCAATTTGGGGATTGTGTGATATTAGTTTTTTAACATTGTACTTAGTTTCACTTTGAAGAATCAGGCCCTTACTGCTGCCGAAACTGACAGCTTTCAGAGAAGCATGAAAATAAAGCAGTGCTAACCGTTTCTGCCTAACCCCTAGGTGAAGCACCTAGTAGTCTTCTGTCTTCTTGACCCATGTGATGTTTCATTCTGCTTTTTCGTCAACCATGCTAATTCTGGGAAAAAATCTTACATACTGATTTGAGATACCATGCTTGGAAAACTCGAAAATTCAAGCTCATTTAAGTCTAAGACATCAATTATTTATATACACCTCAGTGAATGGTGTTTAAATAAACCCCAGGGGTATTATCTGTGAGAGCTTGAACATTTTTCTTAACATCATGAAGTCACTTTTAATTCTCTCATAAAGTAAGACAAATAATAGGATGTTCCTCAGAGTCAGTTGTGAGGATTGAATGTGTGTGGAGGGCTTGGCATGGTGCCTGCTCTGCAGATAAGTGAGAAATAATGGGGTGTGTTTTTATGCAATCAGTAAAACATCTAGCAATGGCCATGGACACTAGTGGTAAACTTCCTGCCAACCTCCCCAAGGCTGCCATGGGAGATGAGAGGGGGCAGGCAGCTACAGGGGGCTCTGAGTTGGTCTCTGCTGCTTTCAGCAGACAGTCAGCTTTCATCAACTTTAGGGATTGGAGTTTTTATTTTCTTTGCTGCTAAACAATGATTTTAAAAAGTTCCAATTCATTGATATATTCCAACATCCTTAATTAACAGATGCAGAACTTGAGGCCCAGAGAAGCCAAGTGATTTCCCTAGGGTCACACAGATGATAAATCGAAAGTAGAAGCTGGGATTTAGGCAACCGTGGAGGAATTCTACCAGGTAATGAATACATCTGATCAAATATATTTGATAATTTGCCTTTTTTCCCTTTGCTCACCTATTCTTTGCCAGGCAATATGCTCGAGGTTTAGTACAAGGAGAGAAAGGGAAAGAAGTCTTTTACCTCAAAGTGTTTACAGTCTACTGTGGGAGAAGTAAGGACATAAATAAGAAGCTACAAGTATGAAAAGTGCTATGAAGGAAAAATACAGGATGCTCTGAAAAAGAGAAAAATTGCACTTTTGATTGGATGGAGGACTCCTCTTGGAGGAAGTCCCGTTATAGCTGAAATTGGAAATAACCTGAAAAGGCCATCCTTTGGGGTGTGGGAGAAATGGGTCCAGGGAGAGGGAAGGAGATGGCAAGGGTCCCAAGGTCAGAAAGAGACAAGTGTGTGGATGCACTTGACATTGGCTCCTGTGGCTGGAGGGTGGGAGAACATGGCAGCAGATGGGGTTGAAGGAGCAGGTGAAGCTTGTAGGTCAAGCAGAGTCTCTGCTTAATTCTGAAGACTATGGAGTGCCACTGAAGAGCTGAAGCAAGGGTCTGACATTGTGAAGCGGCTTCATATTTTTAATGTAATACTCCTGTGGAGTGAAAGGTGGGAATGTTGAGGCCAGTTAGCAAGCTACAAATAATGGTCCAGCAAAGGGTCTGAGAAGCGGAGGGATGGATTGGATTTATTTAAGAGGAAGAGGGACTACCACGCTCAGCTGTGTGGTACTGAATTGTCTTTGATGTATTACTTAGGATTAATTTAGACTAGATCAAATGTTTATGCATATTGATGGACAACTTTACTATATTTCAGAATCACAGGCTGGACTGTTTGCTCTTAGATATAAAAGGAGTTTAGAAAATAAGTGGAAATGGGTAAGTATGTATTCTCTAGAAATGACAAGACTACTAGCAAAAATCTTTATACAGAGAGAGACATAAAAGGGAACTTTCATCAATTTAGGGATGGGTGTAAATATCTTTTCTTTTTAATGTCTGCAAGCATTTCCCAAAGCATAAAGATTTATATATACAGATATGCATCCTAGAAAACTAATATGCATGTATATGTGTGTGCATGTGTGTTTGTGTGTGTGTGTATATATATATATATACACAAAATTAATACACCCATATATACATATTCATGCATATACATGAAATAAGCCAATAATATGATTGCAATAACTTTGAATAATGTAAGAATAAGACAAAATCTCCCACAAGTTAGCATATATATCTAAGTCCCAAAGAAATCAAAAAGAAGAAAAATCAAGAGCAAGGTTTTTCCTTCAGAAGTAATGATTTACACTAAGATAATAAAATTCCTCTTATAACCACAACTCTAACGAGCTCAATGCAAATTTCTGCATGCATATTTAGAAAAAGCATGAATAGCACTAACAGAAGTTCCACATTTGTTCTGACAAGCCTGAAAGAGCTATTGCAGACATCTCCTTGGTATTCTTGAGGATTTTCAGATACAGCGGCACAGCTGTTGCACGGGTTAGAGAAAATACTAGGCTGACAGTAAAAATGTGAAGACTCCCTTGTCTGTGTGTAGTTAAGAAATGTGACAAACACAGTATTAGAGTAGATCAAGGGAAGAATTCCTAGAATTTATCATATCAAAATTCCAAAAGGATTAGGAAGGAAGCTTTGATAATCAATCTTAAGCAAGGTTATCAAAGGGACACATTCTTGACAAAGATTTCAAAAGCTTTGTGACAGCTGGTAACAAAGCAAGAAAAATATGTCTGTGAATAGTTTTATGTCATACTTGTAAACTCAACAGTATATACTACCAATGTCTACCAAACAATTATAATAGTCAAAAAAGAGATGGGATAAATATGTGAAAAAAATCAACATCCTCTAGAGAATTAAAAATTATGGCTCCTCTGAAGAAATATAAATATCCATTATAAATCTCTTCATATATATTTCCAAAACTGGAGATCTAAAACACAAAATTGAGGCTAGAAAGTCAGTAAGAACATAGTAGAAACACTTCCAGAAATGTTTTAAGATCCAAAGGAGATTTAAGTTTTGAAAATATTCTGAATTCACTGATTCCTTGTCTCCACTTGTCAATACTGCTTTGAGTGCTGCCCACTCTGCTGTTTTGTTGATTGTTTGCGACTTTTCTCTCCAGAAGGTGAGTAGTATGTATCCAAGAACTGCAAGTTCCAAGGGCAAGAGATGGTCTGACAACTGGGATAAGGGCAACAAGACCTCGGGGAAGGCAGATTAGGAGGAAAGGACCCAGCATTCATGAATGAAGAGATAAGAGGAAACAAACAAAAAAAAACCCCACAAGGTGGCTGCCATAGTTATGACAGGGAAAGGGGTGCTAATCTGTCAAAATACTTTATACTGAGCTTCCCAAAGCTGTAGCCGGCACCGCACCACGTATGGAGAGCATTTTAATTGTTTTTTCCTTGCTTTTGTTATTCTGTTAGGTGTCTCTAAGTGAAATTTAGCAGTTCTTTTCACTTACTATACCTTGTTTGGCTGAGGATTTCCATTCTGTGTATGTGAATGTTGGTATATCTGTGGACTTAGAAAGAGAATTCTCTTCTCTTCGATCTCTGAAACCCCTACCTGGACATGGCCCCATGGAATGCAAACATTTTTTCCTATTTATAGAACTGTCACAGTCAGCAGGGCCCTGGAAGAGGGAGACAAAGCTTGCTGTGGTATCCTCAAAAGAACATGGGATACAGTGTAAAAGAAACACTTATGATTCTAGGCAATTTGCTTAAGTTTCTTTAGTTTCAGTTTGGTTGGTATAAACTCAGTTTGAAACGTGAGCGTAAGTTAAGCATCGAAAATACAATAAATTGCTCACAGTGGTATTTTGAGGATAAAGATGATACAGGTAAAAGCATTTTTAAGATTTAAAATGTTAACCAATATAAATTATTATTTTGTATTATTATATTCTAAAATAATCCATATTTACATTAAAACAATGAAACCTGGTTGATGTGCACCCTGGATTTACATGAATTAAGAACAAATGAATTAGTGACTAGAGGACTCAACCACTCTGACAAAACCTAATATACAGTCTATAGAAATAATAACAATAAAATAATGAATACATCTTACTGAGTTTTTATTTGGTTTTTGGTAAAAGGCTGTCACCTTATAGCCTTAACCTTTTGTCATCTTCATAACAACCATATGAGGTCAGTACTGTGTACCCATTTCACAGATGAGGCTTAGTGGGGTTAAACAATTTGCAGAGTCATAGAGCTCCCGTGGCAGACCTGAACCACAGCAAATGTGTATGACTTCATCATGCCTTCTCTTTAACTCCCAGGCTAACATGCCTTCACTAAATGGGATAAAAATTTGACCTGATTTTCAAGCTTGAACTAAATAGAAATAAATACAGTATTCTGAAAGGAAAGAAGAGAGAGAGGAAGAAAGAGAGGGAAGAAGAAGGTAGGAAACTGGAAAGAAAATGGAAGAAGAGGACAGGGCAGGCGAGAGGAGGAATGCGAAGGGAAAACAGAACAAAAAGGGAAAAGAAGGAAGAATGGCTTACCCATTTCTAAGCAACTTAAGACAAATTCTACATTCTCATAGACATTATAATAGCAATTATTAATTTGGGTGATTATTAGAACCAAAAAAGTTTACATCAAGCCTTGAACAGTCATTTACACAGTTACCATTTGTTAAGGCCTACATGTTATAAAAATCTGGAAGGAAAAATGTTGTGGTTTCTGTTTCAATTAAAAGTTTTTTTTTTCTAACTTATATATTCCTCTTTAAAACATTAATCAGAACTTCATTGTTCTGACCAGCTTTTTCTAAAGCTCTCCTAGAAAATGTGAATGTATAACCCAATCAGGGTTCTTCCTTTGTTCTTTCTCTGGGGAGGCCTGCCAGGGAAGCTCATGGCCAAGAATGTATGACAGTGTGATGCATACAGTGGGAGATGGGGGAGAATGTTACATAGGTAACATATGCACATAAATCCTCAATAAGCCACTCCCTCTTTAACCCTTTCGCTGTGTTAACTGATTTCAACTTTTTTCTCCAAAATGTATCAAACATCTACAAAAAATAATTACAGCACTTATATTTTTAAGTAAATACAGCTAAGGTGCTACATTTTATTAAAATAAATGATTACTTTAAAGTATAAAAATTTCCTATTGTTATCCATTCTTGAAAAACACAAAAAATAGAGAAAAATGTACACCTGCTTTCCTAAACGTCCTTTCTGGAACACTGAGTTCATTGGATAAAGTCAAACGCCGCAGTCAGTGGCATGAAAATATCATTCGACTATAGTCGAACACCACAGTTCATAACAAATAAAAAGAATAGAACTACAACTGCTTTTAATGTCTAGGATACAATAATAAAGAGCTTACATTAAAAAAAGAAAAGTCATTCTACTTTTAAGTGTAAAAGGGTTTTAAGTATAAAAGGATTATACTTGACCTTATGTTGTGGATGTTCTCTCATTTTTTTAAGATTTTTTTTTTTTTTTAGAGTAGTTTTAGATTCACAGCAAAACTGACAGGAAGGTATAGAGATTTCCCATATACTCCTGGCCCTACACACACAGCCCGCACCATTTTCAACATCCCCACCACAGTGGTACATTAGCTACAGTGGATGAACCCAAATTGACACTCCATTGTCACCCACCGTCCATAGTTTACATTAGGGTTCACTCTTGGTGTTGGATGTTCTATGGATGTTAACAAGTGTATAATGACATGTATCCACCATTACAGTATCATACACGGTAGCTCCAAGGCCCTAAATAGTCTCTGTTTTCCTCCTATTCATCTCTCCCTCACCCAAATCCTGGCTACCACTGATATTTTTATTGTCTCCATAGTTTTGCCTTTTTCGGAATGTCAAATAGTGGAATCACAGTATATGTCACCTTTCCAGATTGGCTTGTTCCACTTAGTAATATGCATTTAAGGTTACAGGAAGTTCATAGGATCCTTAAGAAAGTTAAGAAAAAACTTTGCCTTAAATTTATCTAACATTCAATTTGCCTACTGCTTCAGACGGAATTGTGTCCCCGGCAATTCATATGTTGGGACTCCAACCAACAATGTAACTAACTGTGCTTGGAAATAGGGCTTTCAGGAAGTAATGAAAATTAAACACACTCATAGGGTAGTGCCCTGATCCCATAGGGTTGGTGCCCATAGACAAGATACCAGAGAGCTGGTTCTCTCTCTCCCTATCTCCACCACATGAGGACGCGGTGAGAAAGCAGCCATCTGCAAGCCAGGAAGAGGGCCTCTACCAGAAGCTCAACTAGCCAGCACCTTGACCTTGAACTTCCAGTCTCCAGAACTGTGAGAAATAAATTTCTGTTGCTCAAGCCACCTAATTTGTGGTATTTTGTTATGGCAGCCTGAGCAGATGAAGACACCTACTGAAATTTAAAAGTATTTCAAATGTTTTGCTGTTTTAATTATTTTAAAATGAAAACTAATGAAATAAAAAAAAAACTTTTGAAAACAGTCCTTAGAAAATCTAGTTAAAATATTTTTAAAACATTCAAAATTAGATACACTGAAACAAGACATTTCAAAGATTAATCTAACATCTATAAAATTACTTTGCTATTTATAGAATATGACACACATAAAAATCATTTATTTCTATGGAAATGATCACATAAAATACATTAAATTCTGTAACTCCAAGCACATCACAGTGATCTTCTATAACCTGGGCACTGGGCCATGCACATACATACAAACGCATACACAATACACAATCACTGTTACTTTTAAGGATAAACCACTCAGTGATTGGTTTATCTTTCTTCTTGTTATAGAAAATATTGGGATATTTGAAGGAAATAAAAAATAGAGTCTATATGATAATAAAAATGATGTCTAAAGACAGAACTGGAAATATTTGGGAATTAACATATTGGCTGGGCTTACATTCCTGATACATAAGACTGTAAAATTCAAATCCTTATAAAACAAAATAGTAGTTATGGTTAATGGTCAGTAAAATACCGTAACAATTTATCAATGGAAATTTTAAACAAAATATTAATCCACGCTTTCATTAAATTTTCTTTGAATGGAAATTAGTAGGTATTTGTTTTTGGACATATAGGACACAATACTAGCAGACACTCAGTAAGGGTGTAATTACCTGCTCAGGTTTGGTGGGGCCATTTACAGTGGCGTTTTCAGGAGGGCTATCCTGAGCTTGTCTCTTGCATAGACCTTTTGTTGCATCTTTGAACATAATGTCTTTTTCCAACAAACTGTCTTGCTTGGCAATTGGCAACACCAGGGGACTCCTACAGGAAGTAATCAATACTATAGTTAGTTTCCTTCTAACATGGCCATATCAATCATAAATTAACACAACAGGACATCTTGACTACAGAAAGTTGTTTTATTCAGATAAAAAACGGCTTCTCGATATTGCATAAGGAAAAAGAAAAAAAGGAAAATCTGTAAACCTTTCTTAGCTCTGAATTTCATTCAATTTCACATTTAAAAGAAAAAATATTCCACTTGAGAAGAATATGTTTCTGAATGTATATATGACTATAGTAAACAAATCAGTAAGCAATTTAAAAGTGAAGGTTGAAACACATGACTGAACTAAGCAAGATATTTAAATGTGAAAATTAATCACAAACAAGTGAAGGCAAAATTATACAATTAATTAAAATATTGTACATACAGGATTTAAAATAGGTTAAAGCATTATGGGAAATATTTGTGGAGTTTGTAATTAAATAACAATAGGGTAATGGGAGAAAAATGGCATGTGTAAGATTGCAATATAACAAAGAGAATAAGTTTTATTATTTCCATCCAGCTCAATCTAGGCAAAAAAATAAAATAAGAACTACTTCATGTTTTTGTTTTCCTATAGACTTCATTGCCAAAAGAAAGCCACTATTTTGTAATGTTCATAAAAAATAAACACAATGTAAATGTTGAATTTTTATTATAACATTTTACGTTAAGATTTTAAAGTTTCATAAATATTACCATGCAAGCAGAAATACATATTTAATCAAGTGCATCGTATATAATTATTTCATGTAGTCTACAACAGTAGTTGCGATTCTAATTGAAACTCAGTGTACTTTTAGCTATTGTAAAACTCAAGTTTTTCAGTTACATTTACAGATAGTAAAACTCACCCTTTGAAGTTCAAGAGTTTTGACACATATACATGAATGTATATTTAGTGGTGTAACCAACATAACCAGCAACATGCAGAATTTTTATCACTCCCAACTGTCGCTTTGTGCCAATCCTTTGGAGTTAATTATCTCCTTTAGTCTCCCAACCATTACAACCACTAATGAGTATTTCTTTCACTACAGTTTTGTCTTTTCTAAAATCCCTCATGAAAGGGATCAGAGTATGTAGCCTTTTGTGTCTGGCTTCATTTATTTAACATAATGTTTTGAAGACTCATCCATGCTGCTCCATATATCAAAAGTTTTGGTTTTTATTGCGGAGTAGCATTGTATAGGATGTACTACACGTGGGCTCTCCATTCACCGAAGATTTGGGTTGTGTTCAGTTTCTGTCAATTCTGAATGGAATTCAGATGTCTGTGTAGATGACAGGTATCTGTGTAGACATATGCTTTCCTTTGTTAACTATCTAGAAGAAACGCCAAACTGTTTTCAAAGTGGCTATATCATTTGGTTCTTCCCCCAGCAATGCATTGGAGGTCCACTTCCTTCACATTCTTGCCAATACTGGTGGGATTTTTTTGGGTTTTGTTTTTGTTTTTGAATACATTCTAGGAAGTGTGTTAGTGGCTTCTCACTGTGGTTCTAATTTGCATTTTAAATGCACTTATTTAATATAAGTATCTCTTCTTCGGGAAAGTGTGAGTTCAAATCTTTTGACTATTTTTTACTGAGTTATTTTTTCTAATACTATTGAGTTTATATATTCTGGATTCAAGTCCTTTATCATATATACACTTGGCAAATAGCTCTCCCTGTCTGCATCTTCTCTTCGTTTTTTTAACAGAGTGTTTCAAAGAACATTTTTTTCCTTTACGGGTTGTGCTTCTTATGTCTTACCTAAGAATTCTTCTACAAACCCAAGGTCAACAAGGTTTTCTCCTAGGTTTTCTTCCAGAAATGTTATAGTTTTATGCTTTATATTTAGTTCTATTATCTATTATGAGCAGCTTCCTGTATATGGTGCTATATATAAGCCGAGGTTCATTATTTTCATATGGCTGTTCAAATGTTCCAGCATCATTTCTGAAAAGAACATCTTCCCCCAAACAATACCTAAGACTTTGTTAAAAATCAATTGACTATATATGAATGGATCTATTTTAGGACACTCCATTGTGTTCCATTGATATAATAGTCTATTCTTATACTAATATAATACTGTCTTGATTAATGTACCTTCACTGTATGGCTTGAAATCAGGTAATGTGAGACATTCAATTTTGTTTTCTTTCTCAAAATTGTTTTGGCTATTTGAAGTAATTATTAGCATTTTCACATCAATTTTAGAATCTATTTGTCAATTTTTATAAACATGCCTATCAAGATTTTGATTAGTATTTCATTTAATTGATAAATCAATTTGGGAAGTATCTATATATTAACAATGTTGAGTTGTGTCACCCATAAGCACAGTATATTTCTCCATTTATTTTAATCTTCACTAATTTACTAGTATTTTGTAGTTTTTGGCATTAAAATCTTACAAATAATTTGTTAGAATTATTCTGATGTAGTCCATGTTTTCATGTCATTATAAATGTATTTTTAAATTTCAATTTCCAGTCGCTGATTGTTAGTATATATAAACACAAACAATTTTACATCTTAAACTTGACAAGGGAGGGAGAGAGTAATTTGAAGAGCTTTTTTCAGTAACCACAGTGTCTTACTGTTTTACAGCCCATCCCTATGCCCTATCTTCTAACTCTAATCTAGGAACCTGTAAGCAGTAAAGGCAGACTAGTAAATGAGTGCATGCAGGCCACGCCCAAGGGAATAGGAGAGATAGCTAAAGAACATGTTTACTAGAATGTGTGATCAGTTTTACTCCTTTTGAACTGTGGATGATGATGTTTTGTAGTATTTTAGTCAATGAAGATATTTTCAAGTAGGTGTGGAGGGGGGGGCATATATTAAAAAGAGGCAGCAAGGTACAATACAGCTGTAACAAGCATACATTTCTTAGTTAGAAAAACTCTCAAGTTTGATACCTGGGCTCTGCCACCTCTGGCAAGTTATACAAGCATTTTGTAAAATCGCTCTGTAAAAAAGGCCTTTCTGAGGGGTTACTAACATAATGCACTAAAGGGTTTTGCACAAGGACTATGGTAATAAGCAGGCAATAAAATTAGCTGTTAATTGTCCAGGACGGTGAAGTTTCTGTGGTTTTGCTCTACTTACAAGCTCTAACAGATTAGCTTCTGACTGTATCATGAATGGGTACAGAAGACAAGACATTCCTGGATCAGAGAACTTCATTACTTGCGGAAACACAGCATCCAAGGCTTCATTCTTACACCAGTTCTCCCGAACCCTGTCCCATGGCGGGTAGGAGGAGGCAACAAGGTGGACCTTAAACGGATGCCTACACATGCAGTGTGTGTGTGTGTTATAGTAGAGGAATCTGACAAGAGTTGGGTACCACTTAAGCAAGCATCAGACATTCTAACAAGCAGCAGACAAGCCAGTGCCCCTTCTTTGGGAGTAAATGCTGTGGCCTCCTTGAGTTATTTAGTCATCTGCATGCTTTGCAGTCTGACAAACTGAGCAAGAAAGTAAGTAGAGGGTGCTCAACACCCATGGCGGATGTCCCTCCCAATAGTATAGTTATTAATTTTAAAAATTCTCTATAAATGTGGAATACTTATAATGCTCATAAAATGTTCATATCCAGCTCTGCTTGAATACCATCAAGTGATAAGATATCCATAACTCCCAAAGAAGCCTTATTTCTTCCATGAGCAACTCTGGAACAATGTCTGTCTGTTCTAATTTGTATTTATCATTCCAAGAGCTCCAAAGAGCGTGCACTATGCTGCTTTGACGTGAGAGCCCTTTGGGTATTTGAAGGCAGTTGTGGTTTCCCTATACGTATTTTCTATACCTTGAACCACTGGCAAACCATTTTAATAATTATATGACATTTAATGAGTGACAGTCTGTTCTAAGTACTCTATGAGGATTAACTCTTCATCTGACAACAACATTATAAGGTATGCATTATTTTATGCCTATTCTATAGATGAGTAAACTGAGGGCCACAGAGAAGATTAGAAATTGACCTGGACACACAGCAGCCAGTAGTAGAGCTGGGATTGAGCTCCAGAGCTTGTTATCTTAACCACCATGTCATACTTCCTACATCTAAATTCCACCCTCAAATCAATCAAAATATTTCCTTGATATCCAGTCATCTCCTTTTTCTGGAGATTAAAAAAAAAAGAGAGAGAGGTTTTGCACATACAAAATCTTCTGAGTAAAAAACTTAAAGCAGTGGTCTGATTGGTCAGGTAGAAACTAGGAAGATAGTTTATGAAACACATAAAATCACCCATTATAAAACATTTATAAAAAGAAGAAATAATGAGTTTACTAAAATAGTTGAAATACCCCTTTCATATCTCAAATCTTATCGCAATGTTAACAGCAGGCTCCTTGAGAGCTACAGTTGGTCCAAGAACACACAGACCTCATTCTAACTCAGTATTTACCTCAAGTTGGCTGCTACCTGACCTCTAAAGCCTTCAAAATCTCTGGACCACAGTTTCACCTTTATCAAATGCAGGAATTAGACTAGGTATTATCTCAGTGTATATCAAGCCCTATAATACTAATGCATAATCTCTACATATACTTTTCTCTTGCATCTTTAAAAAAATTATTTACACACTCAATAATATCATAGGTTATATACTCTAGGATCTATTACTAACAATAATTGCAAGCAGCTGGTTACAAATACTTATTCATGTAAGAAAAAAATGACTCTAAATAATATAATTTAATTTAGTGGCAACATATTAGCCATGCACATATTTTCAACAAGAAAAATGCAAAACATGTACCTAGGCTGATGGCATGTGATAATGTTTTATGCATTTATGGAACAATTTTTCTTTAGGTCTCTATCCCATTTTTTTAAATAAAACACATTTTATTTAAATCATTGTGATTAACAATTGTATTCACACAAGTTAATTTTTATAGATTTAAATTTTCACTGATTATCCACTGTGGAATATAAACATGTATTAAAATGTTTTTTTTTCTAGAAAAAGGAATAATTTTAAGTAATCATTGGTATGTATTTTAATACTTATTAAATGTTCATCAATCATGGCAAAATATTTATGAGGTGTATTTTTGAAAAATAAGATGAAATTGCATATAGAGAGCAAGACCTCAAGCTAATAATGAAGAAACATAAAGGATAAGAAGAAATATGCCGACTGATAGTAGTTTCATCAAAAAAGGTAGACTAGTCATGAAGGATTTAACATTTCCTTCATCTCAACTAAACTATTGTCTTCTCCCCAGCTCTAGACCACTGACCTCCCCTTTCTATAAGCAATTAGAGACTTGCAATTGTAAATTCTTTCTCTGCCCCTTTGAGATGTAACTCTTCTACAACCCAGCAATGTCTTTCTCAAAGACTTGTGAGCCATCATCTGAAATGTTATCGTACAAAAGATATAGCCACTGTCTCCCAGTCTCTATGAGGATAGGAGCCTAACTTCCATAAGTGCCAATTAGGATGGCCTAATCACTTTGATAAAAATTCCAGATGACATCCCCCAACACTCTTCCACTAGCTCACCTCAGTGCCAAAAAGCTCTCTGGCCTTGTTGTATGAAGTTGAGTGCAGTATCATTCCTCTCGAAATACTCTTGAATAATGTCTTTCTGCATTAACTTCTCTGGTGCAATGTTTCTTTGACATTAATGAATGTCTTGGTTTTTTTGTTGTTGTTTTCTTGTTTTGTTTTGTTTTCCAGATTTATGTTTTTCTGCACTTTCCAAATTTTCTTCAGTAAAAATATTATTTTGATTATAAAAAAGAAATTATTAGGAATAGAAATTTATCAGTGAGAAACAGAAAAAATAGGATTGAAATAGTGTTTTTTTTTAAAAGAAGGCTTATGACAGGCTCCATAAACATAAAGAAAATGAAATAGCTATCATTCAGGAGAGAAAGATTGACCTGACTGTGGAAAGAACTAGATGGAGCTATATCAGCAACCAACTTCCAAACTCTACGGGATTTATTCAAGATTTACTTATTTCTATAAACATAAAAAGCACTTCATGCAGAGCAAATGTGCCTTGTAGGAACTGAGATTTTATTTCTGAAAATGGAAAGAGGAACATCGTAAAATAAAACTAACAAAAGCAACAATTATTGCCCATTATATGTATAGCAATTTTAGAAAACTATAGAGAACAAATAAAATTGACTATATTGAGATATATTAGGCCAATGAAGAAAAGGATCTAACAGAAACAAATGTGAAGAAATGGCATATGTGACTCAATTATTTCAGTGGTTAAAGTAATGAACTGGATAGTTCTCAAATTTAATCCTTGGAACACAGCTACACAAATTATTTATTGTAGGGAATTTGGGGTTTTCTGCATGTATAAAATAAGATAATGATCCAAAGACTAATATTGAATGAAATTGTTCCTGGAGAGTTTTAAGTTAATTCTTTTCTTTTGTTCCCCTCAAAATGACTTTAGTTTTCGCAGGAAAAAAAAAATTACAATTTATAAAACCATTTTGGTAAAATATAGCTTGTGTCTAAAATACAAATAAAAAATTCAACATGCGACTTGTGGTTGGGTTAAAAATTATATTGTTTTTATGACATCTCATATTCATCTTACCAGTTCTCAATAGATATTTGCAAAGAATTTTTTTTAATCTCTAAAATAAGATGAATCCAGCAGCTCTATACATATATGAAGGGAGTTTCTGAAGATGACAAGTGTTACACTTGCTAGCAGTGACTCTCTAGCATATATTAATTTTGCTGAATAGGTATTTAATATTGGATATTTATGTGAAACAACATTATCATTCACTAAGTATGATACTTTGAGCCAATCACCAAAGTCTGAGGTGTAACTAACATTGCTTTATTTACACGAAGCATGCATAGTAAGATTTCACTCCAAATGTCATTCTTGCTCAAAAGGGGAAGTCTCTAAGACACAGTTTCCTTTTTTAATGATAAGTGTCAATATTTTGAAATGGACTTACAAATTATTTATGTCACACATAAAACTAGTACAAACGAAGAATGTTTCTAATCACTGAAAACATTTATTAAACAGTAAATAAAGTTCAACATACAAACACAAGGATGCTGGTGGAAGTGCTCTGTATGTTCATACCTCAATGCTTATTTTCATGAATTCCTCTGGACAACATACTAATAAAATCCAGACTGCTCAGCACCAGCCACAGCTTCCCTGACATCTACGACAACAGTGCAAGAGCTTGCAAATGAAATGAAGACTCTGAAGAATGGAGAACTGGGAGTCCGGTTCAACTTTATCTCAGATGATGCCATTTTACTGTAGAATAGTTACTGACGCTGTGCTGATTTGGAAAATGCTTGAGTCATTCAGGGTCAGGAGTAAATTTTCAAGAACAGCTGCCTTACAGGTATAACCAGGGTGTGATGTTCAACCAGCAGGAGTGAGGAAATGAATGTCTTGAGATCGATTGCACCTAAGGGTCTTAGAGTAAAGTGCACTTTTCAGTGCTAATCCGAGCATCCTGGTCTACATTACAAGGAGACATTTCCACAATGACTGTCCCCATGTGCATTGTTGAAGCATAGGTCAAAAGCTATCTCTCTCACAGGTAAAACTTTTTTAGATCTGCATGCCAAGATTGTGCGTAACCATGCGGCTATGAAGATGCTCAGACCATCTTCCTGAGCTTGTTCCTGCCTCAGGCTGGAGGGCGTGAACCAAAAATCCAACAACTTGGGTTCTAATTGCAGTCGTCACTGACTAGCTATACCCTTAAGTCTGTCACACCACGGAGCTTCTGTCTCTATAAACAAAATGTGAATGATTATGACTATCCATCCTAAATTATGGAGTTTAAATGAGGATCAATGGAAATGATTATTGAAATGGCTTCAATATGAAAACCATATTGATTTTCAATTGAGTAAGAAAGACCACAGAAGAAATCACTGTGTAGCCATCAATTGGATTGCTTTTGAATGAATTCAACAAGCTGAGCCTATTTCATAAAATCCGGCACCTTCAAGGGCCTCCACAAAACCTACTCTAAGCCTATTGTGAATGTCAGGTTTTACTGAGGTCCAAAAGGACACACATGACATAACGCATTTTGTTCCACTCAAAAATCCCCACAGGCTATGTCTCCTAGTCGATGGCTATTTGGCTAACGCCACCCAAAGATGTTCCCCTGCCCGCTGCAGTCCCTTCCCCGTGGCCCTTAGCCCTGTTCAGTTCTGCCTCCTCTTAGCTTTCTTGGCCCCACACAGAGCATCTTTTCTCCATGCTGAGTTCCAGGGGACTCAGAAGCACTGGACACCCAGCCTTGAAGCAACCTAATCAAAGAGTTCACCCAACTAAAGCTGGTCTTTTCTGAAATTGGATTTTCTTTCCAGCTGCCCAGAAAATAAGATTTTTCTCCAAATGGTCATAATCAGTTTAAAAGCATTGAGCTAAAGGCCTAATTCTGTTGTCTCAACTTATAGTTAGAAGGCTTTTATGTTTTAGATGATTTTGCAGATGAATACAGAACATCTGTTTTTCTCTTTTTGTCATTTCTCAAACACTTATGTAATATGACAATGAGCCAATTACTTCTCTAAGCAGTAACTCAGCTATTAATAATTAAACTAATAAATAAATAGTAACTCAGTTATTCATCAAGAACACCCCCATGGGGCAGGCATCATCAATCATCATCATCATCATCGCTGTCCTCAGGACCACCCTGTGGCATGTACTGCAGTGCAATTCTAAGGCTGACCACCTAGTGTCAGCACCAACCTCACAGGTTAAAGCCATCGTCTCCCACAAAGCTGCCCCCCACTTCAGACTCCAGCCATAGGTTTGGGAGTCTCCAAGCCACCCCTACTTCTGTTCAACTAGCTACAAATGCGAGGGTTCCCATATCCCCCCTCAAGTTAGATAATTCACTAGAACAACTCACAGAACTTAGGGAAACACTGTACTTGCTACTATTGCAGTTTTATTACAGAGGATACAAATCAGGACCAGCCAAAGAAATAGATCCACAGGGTGAGGCCTGGGAGGGTCCTGAATGCAGAGTGTTGTTTTGACAATGAAATGAAGTTGATGAAATGAAGTTAAGCGTGTAAACTCTGCAAAAGTCCTGACACCTTGTAACTGCCCAACAAATAGATTTCACTGTTGTTATTATAAGTGATCATCACTGTTATTACTAATAAATGAAAACCCACAATTGTTTAGTAAACTACTCAACTTAGGCATTATGCAAACTCTTCGGGGGTTCTAACTCAAGAGATCCATGGAATAGAATATTAGAAACAAAAATGGGCGCACATCAAAAATTCCCAGTGATTAAAACCCTAGGAGAGCATCTCCATGTTCACACACCAAAGGGGGTATTCAGCAGCAGCTGGTTTCTTAGCAGCAATTAGAGTAAATGAGGCACTCAGATACATCTAAGGATGGAAAGACAGCACAGAGGGGGCATCCTGTCCACAGGAAAGAAGGCGGCAGAGAATGGCAGTCAAGTATGAGAATAGCTGTTGCAAATTTAGAGCAGAGAGAGGAAGTCTAAAAGCTTTACAGATAGAGACTATTACAATAAGTAGGACCTTTGGAGTTCAATCTAACCAGTTCATTTGGAGACATGAACTTGAAAGTCAGACGACAAGACCTAATAAAGTTCACTGCATGAAAGATACCTTAGAAAACATGAAACATGGGCTAACCCAATAATGTAGGTATTTCCTATTGATTAAATATCGAAATAAAGAAAGGCACTTACTACTAACAGCAGGGGATAGTGGAAGCGATATTCTTATCCTGACTAAATCATGATTCATCACACAAAATGCTCACAGAAAAGTGAATGTAAATTGACAGTGGAAAGGACATTTGACTTGTACACTGCAATATTAGAAAGAGTAAACCACAGAATTCTTTCTTAAAATTTTAGCAAAATTCAGGAAAATGTAAAAAAAAAATAGTAACAATAATAAAACGACAAGTCTACTTTACAATGCAAAGCAATAGAAAGTTGGGGTAAAAATTGATGAAAAAGATGGGCAAACATAATTCAGATGAGGTAATACATGATAAATCTTCAGAATGAGGGCTAGAGAGAAAAGGTGGGGAAGGAAAGATTTATTGAAGAAAAATGATCGATTATACAGAGAAGAGGAGAAGGCTTCTTAAGTTCTTCCTATTTTTATACTGCTCATACCAATGAACATACACTGTTCTTTCTTAAGAAAAATAATGAAATTAAAGGAGCAATGGGCTGCAGTAGAATGCTTGCTCTTGACTGGAGCAGAGGAAGACTGACCAGTGTTTCAGTCTCTGCTTGCTTTTTCCCCTTCTTCCTAGATTTTTGTTTTGTTCTGTTTTCATTCCTCCTTCACCTCTGTAAAGTTAAGAGACTTCTGGATACAGGTGAAGACCAGGCTTCACGTTTGAAATTAATTTGAGAACTCACTTGACTTAAATGAGTGAAACTTGGATTTTCACAGAACAATAGCATTTGCTCACTTTAATGCAGGGAACAGAGCAAAAGGAAGAGTTTGCAGAAAATTGCAGTAATGTTCAGGAGGGGAGAGAAAAAGAAGGCACAAACCCTCTCCAAACACCCTGTCTAAACCACAGACCCTCAAATGACTGGTTTGTGAAGAAATGCTGCTTTGTAAATGAAGTAGAGAGATTTAAAAAAAAAATTGATATATATTCCCTGTTAATCACGTAAATTCTCTAATTCACTGCATATATGTTCTCTATCACATGAATGGCATGTTGTAAAAATGTTCCAACAGCTCTCAATAAATTTCTTGTCCATATCAATCAGTATTGTGATATCAAAATACACTAAAATCAACAAGCATTGTTTTCTTCTCAGAAATACACGTATTTATCAGCTTTAGAGAATGTTTTAATCTTTATAACGTTTGTGAGTTTATTTATGGAGAAATTTTCAATGTCTATATTTTTCCTTCTCATACTAAAACAAGGCCTGAAAGAGTAGATTATAGAAAGTAAGCTTTTCTGCATTAAGACATAATGCCTAGTTGTTATTTCATCATGTCTGTTTGCTCCTGATTCACATTTATTTATAACATTATAAAGAAAATAAAGAAAAAAAGGTGTGGCAAATTCAATCCCCAACCTAAGACAGCCAGTTCCACAGACAAAAGTCTATATTCTTGAATAAAAGTAAGTTTATATAAATACTAAAAATTTAGAAGTTGTATATAAAAAATAAAGACAATGAAAACCAGATAAAATGTGTCAAAATAATGAATTATAAGTTACAAATACACTTAGCTGTTTTTCTTAAACTAATTAAATCTACTTGTTATTTTTTTCAGAGCTAAAGAGAAAACATTATGATTAAGTTGTTCTTTGAGTTAATTTTAAATTCTATCTCTGAAGAAAACAGTAGGCTACAAGGAAAAACCAGGCTAAAATTCAATATAAAACTTATTTCAAAATTTCAAAGCTCTGAGTCAATAAGAGAAAAATGTAATTTAAACAATAATATTTAATTGTGTAGAACAAATAAGCCATTGATTAATCGGTTTAAAACCTGTTGTTCAATCAATAATACAAAAACGATAAAAAAACATTCCATGGAAAATTAGTTGTTTTTGTTTCATTTTTCAATAAAGGAGAAAACAAAACAAAACTATAGACCCACAGATAAGCTAACATTTATTAAAAATGACTTGTTATGAAAGAATTTGGTTTTAACTAAAACTTTAATTCTGCTTACACTTTAACATCTCTTTACTTGGAAGCTCATAACATAATTTGAAAAGTAAAATGGCACATATTGGGTGTTGATTTTGATATCAACACCTGGAAAGTAAATTCTTCCATAGCAAATATTTGTATTACTCCTCTTGTTCAAAGTGATACCAGTAATATAATAACGTAAAGAGCAAGGTCAAAATATTCTAACCATTCATTTTAGGTAACTTGGAATGTGTCTTATTAATTAATTACTTCCTGACTTGACTCCAACTTTTGTTTCTATGCCTTTTTTCCTTTTTTTCCTACATAAATGTGATACCATTTTTGTTTTTTCTTTCACCTGTGAAAAGAAGAGACAGATAATGTGGTGTAGATGAGAATGATATGGGGTCTGATTGCTGGGCTATAAATCTTCACCTGTCATTTCCCAGCTCTGTGATCTTGGGAAAATAAGAGAACCTTAATAGGGCTCTGAAGAAGGAATAAGATAACCCACAAAGACTCTTAGCATAGTGCCTGACATAAAAATCAAGCTTCTTTACAACACAGTTGAAAAATCCAATCCAATAATGAATATATCTCTTTATTAAGCAGAGGTCAGTACATCACACATGACTTTAGCCTCTGAATCACCTAGATTAATTTTAAATTAAAAGTATTTTTAAATGCCTGTGATGGGACAGGCTCTGAAATAAGATTTTCCTCCTTTGATCTCACTTATTTATCATGATACCTGGGATCAGAAGGAATTGTCTGACAGATGAATCTGGGAAGAGGGTCTCACTCGCTCCTTTTTCTTAGAGCAAGCATCCCTGCGGAGAGCACGGCTTTCCCTCTTCCTATGCACTGTAGCCTCCTCTGGGGAGCCTCTCACTTGGGAGACCTGATCTGGTTTGTAGGTGCCTAGCTGGTAAAGCTGCCTGATAACGGGATATACCTATAATCCCTTTCAGCTGCCACATTCAGTTATGTCCTACGATAGTATCTTTTATCGCTGATCAAGTGTAATTTGGGCCCCATCTTTTCTCTTTGATTATTTCTCAGATTGTCTAGAGCCCAGATAGTGTTATTGGTTCAGGGTGCTCTCAAATATTCCAGTATTAGACGTTAACTCCATTTCCAGAAAATAAACGTGTTCATAGAAAGGAGATACCTTCCTCAAGGTCTCACTGCTTATAAATAGAAGATTTTTGCTTTCAACAGGAAATATATTTTATCTTTTTTTCTACATATATATCAATTTATTTTGAGATATAATTCACATAGCACAAAACTCACACTTCTCAAGTGTACGATTCAGAGCTTTTTAGCATGTTTACAAATGTGTATAACTATCACATCTACTTTCAGAGCATGCCCATTATCCCCCAAAGGCCCATGTTCATCAAGAGTCACTCCCCATTACCCCCTCTGCCCACTCTGGGAAAACACTAATAGACTTTCTGTTTCTATGGATTTGCAAATTCTAGAGATTTTGTATTAATGGAAGTGTACCACATGTGGACTTTCGTATCTTGCTTCATTCACTTAGTATGTTTTCAAGGGTTATCCTCCTTGTGGTATGTGTTATTATTTAGGATACTTTAGACAATAAGAATACATCCGTTTTATAGTTTAGAGGGAAAAATTAATATTTGTATTTTCTACTTCAGGAAATTTAGCCATTATGATAGTCATTGGAAACCTTACATTTCAGTTTAGCGAAAAACATGGAATGTGTTTAAATATTATCCTTGATTTCATGGTGACAAATCTGAAATAGTAATGTTTTTAAAAAACCAAAGGGCTTTCATAAAAGCAGGCTACACTAATTGTCAACAAGTATTTTGTGATAAATGTATTGATATGTAGCTTCAATTTTCTAACTTAGTTTAGAGACGGACTTAATATTGACTGTAAAACGGCTGCCTGGTGATTAGAGAGGAAGACAAATGAGAATAATGAACTTATCAACGAACCAGGTCTATGACTTTATCATTCTAGAAACAAGGCACTTACAGCTTACTGGAAAGTGCTGGAAGGTCATGAATGATCTCTTCATACGGTTCCTCTTGTGCTAAGGTAGGCACAGTTAAAGGCTCTTTCATTTTTTCTTTCCAGACAATTTCGGCTTTCAGCAGCATCTCCTCAATAAATTCAGATGCAGCAATATCTACATGAAACAGTAAGAAACTCAGAAAGCGTGGGTGGTGAAATCACAGGACACTATTTACTTTCAATAGTTGTCATATGCTAAAATGCTAAAATTTATGAACATATGTGGCAAAACAAAAAAAGTAAAAGTTTATGATAGAAATAAAATTGCAGCACTGCCATTTAAAAGGACTAATGTGTTTTACATCAGTGACATATTTAATTGGAAATTAAATGAAAAAATATAAAAATAATTTTCACTGAGCGGTGATGTATAAAATATAAAATCATTGAGAAGCTAAGCTTGAGAGAACTTAATGTCATTTTATTCTTAGTAAAACCTCTTCCTTCACCTTGGTGAATGTGAAATAAAATGATGAAAATAGTTATACCTTCTGAATGACTGGGCTATTATAAAACATACAGTGGGCATCCCAAAATATTCTACTAAACAGGTAGATGGACAAATAGATACTCAGGATGTTATTAAAACAGTGGGTCTAGCTTCTCTGCATGATCTGATTTTTTAAATCTGAAATATAATTTTATTTTCTTATACACTGCATGTTAACAGTGGCATCTGGATGTATTTGAGTAGCAATATAGATGTTCATTAATCAAATTTACACTTATTAACAACTAAAACTGAAAATCGATAAATCCTGAAGAAAAACTCATATTAATAATAATTACAAACCTAATGAAAGCAACTTCTCCTTTTCAACCCTCATAATTAATCTGCATGACCGCCTATGTCCATACATTTGAGTAATGTGGCCTTATGGGCTGGATGCCATAATTCAGCTACCACGAGAAGATGTGCCAGGATTTTATCATCATTTGATTTAGGTTAAATCATAACAATGTAATGAGTTGGAGATAGCTCAGCTTCCTCACCTCAGCCGATTATTTCTGACCCACCTAAATGCTACACCCCAAACTGGTTTTATCCCCCAGATAAAATTTTAATGGGTTCACTCCAAATTCAAGATACCCCAATTAGCAAGAATATACTATAATACTGTGATGACTTTTATTTGCTCAGTCATACTACGGGTGTCTAGTTTACTGTTCTCTGCACTATTTTTTTGTCTGGTTCATTTTTTTTCTGTTGGATAAGATGTTGGGACATCCTGCATTTACTTGAAACCTCTCACTACATTATAGCTTTTCATCCCTCGTGTGTGAGAGAGTATTTTCATTCAATTAACAAATGTTTACTGAGAGTCTACCATGGTCCCATCGCTGTGTGTCTGGTGATCAACATGGCACAGAAAATGGATTACATTGATGGCAGACCTGGCATGACCAATATGGGCGAAATTATCTAACAGAGTCACCATATGCTAGGCATGTGGTAACCAGGGTTAAGTGTAGACCAGAAGTTTAGTCATTTCCTGGTGCTCTAGGACTGTCAATTGCCTTGCATGTTCACTTTGGCACAGTTGACACTAGACCTAAAAGATTCAGGTGTGACAGATGGAAGTCTATGCAGAATCAATCATATTCTCCCTTCTCTGGGAAAGAAGCCAGGGATATGAACTTGAACATGATCAAGTATGAATGTGATCAATTAGACCTAAGTAGAGTTAATAGAGGATGTGACATATATTTCACAATAAATATATTTTTGAGAAAAACAAAAAAAAAGGAAAAGCTACAAATTTCTATTTACTCCTTTAATATTTAGACATGTTATTATAGTTAATATTAAGAGTACTATACTACACTATCAATATTGGCCTGATTCTAAAGTTTAAGACTATTAAGCTATCTTATAGTTCTGTTTGTTAAATCTTCAGTTTATTTTAGCAGAAAAAATGAATAAATATTAAACAATAATACTTGATTCCAATAAAATAAGAAATAGAGCAAATCTTTCATCCTCTCTTAAACTGGTGAACAGGTAATCATAGTCCTGTAAGTACATAAAATAAGAAATCTCAAGCATAAAGTGCTTTTAGGTGAGTGGAATTATAGCAACAAGAAGAATAAGTAGATATACTCGTAAGTTATTCAGATCAAATACTACCTTAAATTTTTCATATTATTTTGTTACTTATGCTAGACTTTTTTCTTTATTTAGAATTCTTTCATTTTTAATATATAAAAATAACAGGCGTAGTAACTTTGTTGTCAAATTTTTCCAAAGCTAAAAAGGCAATATGGAATCCTTTTTTAAAATAACTATATGAATTTATAAAAGAACATTAGTAAAAAACACCTCTAGAAACTAAAAAAAAATATATATTAAAAATAAGTAACATTAAGCCAATCTTTTCAAACTTTTAAATTAACTTTAAAATAATAGTCCTATTTCTTGCAATATAAATATCTGTGCAGGAAACAATACAATTATTGTTTCGAAAATACCCTAATGAATAAGTATGCATTTGGTGTGATGAGAAACTATTTAAATAACAAAAGCATATTTTAAAGTAAGTATCACTGCAGGAATCACTACCCTAGAAGTGTAAAGCCTGAAAAGCAAATTGCAATGAAGTACACAGCACCCTATAAACTTAACTGCTGTTTAATATCCTCTTGTAATGGAGCAGTACATACGAGTTTGTGAATCACACTTGAACTGGGGTGGTTTTCACAGAGCTTCTCTGGGGAGGCTAACTCATTTTCCAGCTATGCTCGTGATAGATGAAAAACATACACACGATGGGAAGGAAACAGTGACTGCTCAGGGATCCCAGAACACTCATAACCTACCTGAGGCCTTCTCTTCATTGCAGTTCAGAAGGTTTGGATTTGCCTGATGCATCAAAAGAAGTTTCACCAGGTTTGCCTGAAACATTAAAGATAATTGAAATAGGAAACACCATGCTGGATACTGACAATTCATCAGTAAATAATACACAGTTGAGGCCTCACAGGGCACTGAAGTCGGGGAAAGGAGAATGCATCTGCATAACGTACTACTACACTAAATGTTTCTGACATGCTCTGTTTCCAGTTCTTTTTTAAAAAAGTGACTGACATTTTAAATGATTTCAGCAATTAATACATTCAAACCAAAAATGATTTAATCAAATGAGAGAGAAACCACTAAGGATTTGAAAATCTGTACTTAACACCTTTCAGATTTATAGCAGGGCATCTTCTGGGAGAAATTATATGTTATGATGCGTTTTGTTTTAATTCAGCAATCCATAAAAGTGTCACTTATGGGTACTGTACACCCATTACAGCACCATGGACAATATGAACCTAAAGTCACACGGGAGAGTTAGAAAAAATTTAATCTTAAATTATAAGAATTAAGCAACTTGATGAGACATTAATATATTTTAAAAATTTTATTGTAAAATACAGCATATATAAAAGGTACATAGGGCTGGCCGAGTGATGCGTTGGTTAAGAGTTGGCTTTGGAGCACCAGCTCTGAGCAGCAGGGCCCCAGTTCAGATCCCACACGAGGGCCAGTGATGCTGGGCCCTCTACAGCTAAGATGGTGAACAACAGGTTGACTTGGGCTGCCGTGAGTCACTGGCAACAGTGTAGGCTGCAGCCCCTGCTGCAATGGGCTGCCGTAAACTACCATGAGTGGCGGGCAGCCATCATGAGCAGCCGTGAGCAGCCGTCCAATGGCCTGCGAGCGACTGCCTCACCTGGGAAGAGCGCAATGATCACAATACCAACTTGGGCCAGTGAAGCGACGTCCTCCACAACTAGACTGAAGAACAAAAGGACAGCAACTTGTATGTTCCCCTTCCCCGATTCCCCAATGCTGTTCCCCCCGCCAATTCCCCAATAAAATCTTTTTTTAAAAAAAGTACATAAAAATGTATGTGTATCACTGAAAAAGCAATACTAACATAAATTCCAGTACACTCAACATTTTTTTTTTTTAGCTGAGCCATCCTGCCACCTGTTGGCAGCTCAGTGGCAGCGGAATCAAACCGCTGTTGCTCAGAGCTCGCACTCTTGAGTGAGCTCTTAACCAACAGAGCCACTCAGCTGGCCCTCAACTTTTAAGTATGTCACTGTATCGCCCTAGTTTCTAGAGTGGATCCCTATCATGGATTTTGGGCTAATCATGATGATGTTTTCTTTACATGCTTAGCTCTTACATATGGAAGTATCCCTAAATAATAGATTGCTTAGTTTCATCTGTTTGTGGTATTTATTGAAATGGAATTCTCTTGTATTTATTCTTCTGTGATTGACCACAGGTAACTGACCCACAGAAAAGAAATCTACTGTGATCACCAGAACTATCAGAGGTTAAGATGACTGGTGTGGTGTGTGTGTGTGTGTGTGTGTCTGTAAAAGAAAACACTATTTGACTAGTAGAAAATGTATTTAAGTTGAAATTTAAATACACACAAGTTACTGGATTGTACTACTTGCTCTGTGGATCACTGTATTTCAGTTTGGATAAATGTAGCAAGATTAATTTCTTCATGGTCATTTAAATTATCTCTTTAAAGTTAAAAAAAACAGCAATAAGTGTTTGGAGATTGTTGAATTCCTAGTTCAGAAGCTACATATGATTGTTTCACTTAATTTAATACAGAAGAATTATGTTCAATTTCCCCAGGGATTTCAGAATTTGTATATCCTATGCTCATTGGTACATAGTCTACATGATGAATAAATGCCTCTAACTCAGAATCATCTGAAGGGTTTCAGATCTAAAACATAAAAATATCGAATAAATCATTAACATTAACACTCTATTTGTGATCCAACTGTGCTTTCTTATTGAACAAATAGTTCTGCTTTCATCCTTCAAAAATACAGGCTACCTAACCCCACCAGTACTCCATACAATTCTCCATTGTTCCCTCCTTGACTTCCACCACAGCAGCCTCATTCTCCTACGTCCATTCCACCTCAGACTCTTCTCATAAAGCTTCTCATACTGCTATTGATAGATATGGCATTGCCCATGATATTGTGTCTTCCCTTTCCATTGTACAAGATTGCTTTGAGTAATACATCACAAATCTCGACTTCCGGACCTGCCCAATACCTTGCATATATCCAAGTATCTCCTGCGTATCTCTGTTAGGATTTCTCCCATTGTCCAACCTGTTTCAAGTTATATGCTCACTCATCTACTCTTCAGACATGTATTCAATGAGCCACTGAGGAAGGCAAGCATCTGCTAAACTAGGACACTCACTGACTCTCTCACTAATAAATAATAACTGAGGACTCTGTGTCAGGCCCTGTGCTGATAAAGAAATAGGCGTTGTATCTACATTCGGTTCTCACAGAGTAGAAGGTGGTACAGATGACGGAAGGGGCCATTCTGACACACTGTCATAAGTGATGTGACACAGGAGCTATAGGGTGCTGCTATAAAGGGTACATGAGGGGAGCCATTTCATCAGAATTCAGCAAAATAGAAAAGACAGGGAGTGAAGTGACATCTCAGTGCAGTCCTTCAAGGTAAGTAATCTTTACCCACTGACCACTTTCAGGAACAGCAAGGAAGATGAAATGGATGTACATGATGGCATATTCCAGAAATCGGAAGTTCAGTACGGCTACGTCCTCTGGTAGGGGGAGGCAGGAGAACTGAAGATGGACAATAAAGCAGAAGCCCAGGCACATGGGGGTCTCATCACGCGTTGTGGAGTGGGCATTTCATATCAACAGCAATGGAAAGGATGTTGTGGTGAAATAGTTTGGTTATTTTTGCATCCAGAAAGCTTACTGTAGGCACATTGTTGAGAAAGGAGTAGGGGAGGGGCAGGGAGCTGTTAGGAGGTTGGCAGGTTAATCCCTCTGTAAAGATGCTGAAGCACTGGACAAGAGAAGGGGCAGTGAGGATGCACAGAGTAATTGCTTATGATTATAGCTCAAATAGCTCAAAAGCATTTACTAGGTAGGAGTTTGTGGGCTCAGTCATGTATTAGATATGGGAGGGGGCGGAAAGGTAAGAAAAGGATAATGCGTAGTTTGGGATGACTAAATGATGAAACAGAGAAGGGGCAACAGAATAGAGATGGGAAAGGGAAGATGATAATTCCCTTTGCATGCAACGTGAGATTGAAGGCAGGTTAATAGAGGTTACCCACTGGGCAGTGGCCCTAAGGGTCTGAAATTTGGGAGAGAAACAAGAGAAGGCTCTGGGAGCCATCAGCAAGCAGAGTGTTTGAAGCTGCAGAGCGGAAATGCCCTAAAGGCATGCAAACACTGAGAAGACAGGGGACCAAGGATAAAGCACTGAGCTTATCAACACTGTATGTTCAGAGAGGTAGGAGGAAAACCGGACA
>NW_017731726.1:209223-234568 GCF_001890085.2 Hipposideros armiger
TTTCAATTCTTATGTGCTTGGTTAAAAATGTATTTGAGAATACAAACGACTCCTTTGAACATCAAGATATGCGGCTTGTGGGATACAAAACGAGTTTGAAGAGAAGGACACTTGATTTTCTTATCTTTTGTTGCAGTATCACCAATCATTATAAACATTGAAAGTATGTATAAGGCTAGAATCAAATTTGATTTTCTGTACAACTCATGTAAGATTGTTACTCACACAACTTATTTAGTTCCCAGTTTTAGACAAGAACAAGCATCTTTTTTTCAATGGAAATGTTAATGTATTTATAAAGGGAAGTTTTAAAATACATATGTCCTGCCAGTATAAATGTCAATAATAAATAACGTTATAAATTATAAACTACTTTCTCCATAAAGGAATTTATATTTGTAAGATATTTATAAGAAAGTGAAATTGCTATCAATGTCTCAAAAAATGCCATTAGTCTTTCTAAAGTGTTAGCATTTCTAAATCTTTTTTTCTAAACTCAGATACATTTATTTATAGTAAATGTCTTTAGAGAGTTATAAATCTCCCATTCATATAAATTGATATTCAAATAAAAACATATTTCCAAAATGACTATTAAATAATATTTTATAGGTGAACAATTTTCAAAATAATTTTAGATAGCATGTGGTGTATTCTTGACAAAATAATCAAGATGCAATTTACTCAAAATCTTCTATTAACACAAATCTCAGGTGGTTTTTTTTTTAGTTTGAATCGAGGAAGAATAGTTTGGTCCTGATGTCATGTATTCTAACAGAAAAACCTCACTCTATCTCTCAGCATTAGAACATTGCTTCTATCCTTGTCAAGGGTGGAGCTAACCTTCTGTCCTTAAATTTAAATTAAAAAAAAATGAATGAGTGAATGAATGAATGAATAAGTAAATAAATAAATAAATAAAAACTTTGCTTCTAGTTCTTGGTTGACTGATTTGTCCATCCAATTCTTTCACAGGAATGGTACCAACAGGCAACACAAATAAAGTCTCTGCTGTTTGGGAGCTTATGTTCTGGTGGAGACCCCATTCCGTTAGGTTTAACAGAAAAAAATGGAAAAGATACATATAATCCTCAGGCCCTATCCTTGGTACTAAAATGTATAAGGATTTAGAAAATATCAAATTAATGACTAGTCATTTTCTAGAGAAGCAGAGGGTAAAAGTGAGATTATTTTAAATAAAATCTCCCTCTTTTGCACATTATAAATGGCCACTTCTGGAAATCATTATGTTGGACATCTGTCTGTACAAATCTAGCAACTGGATCAATTGACTAGGACACATGCTCTCTGATGCTCCGATGATACGTTAGCCTTTGTTATTCTCAACAATCTTCTGAGCTATGTAAAAACTCCCCTGCAAGCAGATGCCTTGGTGGTTCACATTAATTGAACACCCTGGGGCTAGGCTCTATGGAAGCATAATTATCAAGGCTTATTAGGCTAACGCAGCCAGCGAGGAGGAGCTGGTATTCAGAGCCAGTGAGGAGGCCATGGAAGTCCTCAAAACAAAGCTGGCTTAACCACTTTGTTGGGCCAAATAAAATATAGGTGTGCTTGTGTGGGGGGAGTGTCTTGGAAATAAAAGAAAGAATAGGGAATTTAAAGAAAAAGAGAGAATTAATGGCTTTTAAAAGTTGAGGTCAAATAATTTGCAGCTGGGTTTGAAAGAAAAGGGGCCATTGAAAAGTTTCTTAATTCATTTAATATTAATAAATGATGAGTATTGGAAATGTAATTGGCACACTGGAGGTGTAGTAATAAAAACATCCATCTTAATTACCGTATTTGCCGGCGTATAAGACGATTTTTTGGCCCTGAAAAATATGCCTCCAAGTGGGGGGTCGTCTTATACGCCAGGTACACTTCAGATAGACTGCCCATAGTGCTTGCCCCGTGCCATAGTGGCCTCCCGATGCCCGCCCACTTCATTCCACATACCGTTCAGGCATCAGCAGCGCTGCTGGGTGTATGCTCGGCTGTTATGCGATTTTGCTGTTATGCGATTTTACCACACTCGCAAAATCGCACACAGCCGACCATATAACAAACTCTGTATTTTGAGTGGAAATGTTAGGGGGTCGTCTTATACGCCGAGTCGTCTTATATGCCGGCAAATACGGTACTCCGCATCTTGCAAAGCAAATGCACCTTTTGAATCATATTTCCCATGTAAGTTCATGACTATGTTTCTCTAGGCTGAAAACGCAGATTTAGAAAACCAAAAGTTTGGGAAGTTTTTGAAATGTGACAGGTAAATGGTGTGAGAGTACTAATATCCACAAATATATTCTCTCTGCCTTATTAATCAGTGGTTCTTCCATGACTTCCAGTGACAGGAAGTTTCAGGAAGCTTTATGAAGGCAGTATCAATAGTACTGGGCTTCTCTTATATCACTGAGACATGGCAGGGATCATATTTGGCATATATGTTA
Organism: Hipposideros armiger; assembly: GCF_001890085.2. Classification (NCBI taxonomy): domain Eukaryota; kingdom Metazoa; phylum Chordata; class Mammalia; order Chiroptera; family Hipposideridae; genus Hipposideros; species Hipposideros armiger. The sequence goes on from NW_017731726.1 coordinate 211,677, forward strand.
ATCATTAAACTATTTATTTATTGTTAAACGTAACTGTGTAAATTAATGTTTTAAAAAAATCTACTTTCATCATTAAAACCAAGTGCAAATATTTTTACTATATAGCTAACCTGTTTTATTAGTTTAATATATTACTTAATCTTTGTCGTGGTTATATAAAACATGTCCCTCTCCAAGAAACGTATTTTATTTGACTGTGAATTTGTCTTTGAACACTTAGCATATAATAAAGATCTCTTACAGGACCTTTAAAAATGTGTTTTCTTTGCTAAAAGTTTCCATTTCTGCAGAGTACGGTTTCTTGTAAACCCCTGAAAGGACTTGTTTTCACGGAGGACTTTTGACCTCTGAAATTGTAGGTGTACTTTTTGTGTCTCAGAATTTCTTCAAAAAGGATTGGGAGCTTCATCTGATTGCCTGAGGGATAAGCCACTACTTCTTTCCATCCTAATTAGGACGTCTAGCTTCCAGGATATGAATAGAAATATCTAGCTGGTCTTTCAAAATGTGAGTCAGAAAAAAATTGGTCACATTTAGGCATGTTCTACCTTCAGAACCAAATGTAGCAATAGTGACACTTTATAATAAAATGATCATGTAAATTCATATTTATTTCTACTGTGCTTTGCAGGTGAGTTTCATGTAAAAATAATCATAAATTAATTTCCTTTCATCACACTTTATCAGGCTTTATAAGGCTTTCAGAAATAAGTGTTTTTCAAAACAGAAACAATTATTTTCAAACACATCAACTTAGATTGGTTTCTTCTTGGTCCTCTCTGATAATTACAATAATAAACCCTGGGAAGAACAAGCAACCCAAAAAGAACTCTGAAAAGTGGAAGGAGGAAGGGAAACTGCCTCAGGACCCCAAGAAGGGAGGAAGCACGAGCAGCAGGGTGACCTATATCCTCACACCCCAGAGAAGAAAGCATCTCCACACAGGGTGTTTCCCACCGCGAACCTAGCTGTGCTCTTTCCACTGAGCCTGAGACCCCTGTCCCCAAAGAGATGAGAGGCTGGGAAGGGGTACTTGTAAGAGGAAGGATGCCCCAACAGGCCTCAGCTCTGAAAGTTTTTTTGACCCCATGAAGATTCCTCTACCACATCAAGAGACATGGAATAGCCTGGCTTAGGGAAAACCCTTGCATCCCTTCAAGGGGTACCAACAGGAACCAGCAGGCGCACCCCACCCCCTGCTGGCCACAAGATAAACCAAGTATGCCAAAATAACACCTCAAAGTTTCTGAATATTAAACTTGTCATTGAAACCACAGTGCACTCAAGTAGACCAGGACCTGTGTGCTAAACCTAAAGATGGTGACTGCTGGCTAAAATAGAAGATTTATATACAAGCAAGATCTTGTTAATAGTTAAAATGTCGAAGATACAATTAGAGATCACTCATCATACCAAGATCAGGAAATTACAACTTGAATGAGAAAAGAATGATTAACTGACACCAACAACAAGATGAATCCTGCTGGAATATTTCTATGTTAATTTTAAAGCAGCCGTCATAAGAATGCTTCAACAAGTAATTATAAATTCTCTTGAAACAAATGAAAAAATAGAAAATCTCATCAATGACACAGAAGTTAGAAGAACCAAATGAACAGCATAGAACTAAAAATACAAATACACAAATTCATAACAAATGTTTCATTTGACCTTCAACCAAATAAAATATAAACCACATGCTGGGTTTTGATAAAAATTGTTAAATTTCTAATAACAAAAAGTGATATACTTAATCCACAATGTGTCTTTAAAAAATCTTTTGAAAATCGAGTCCTATTCCCCCAGAATTTAGTATCTCATAAAAATGGTTAAAGCAGACCAATTTGTTGCTTTTTAAAATGATATTGTTCCAAAATCTGAAATTCCAATCCAGAAAAATGAAAAGTTAGGTAAATGAAAGCCTTGATTCATTCACATTGGGGTAGTGATCTGCTATGCTACATTTTACCAAACTATCATTCACGTCCAGAGTCAGCTCCTTCCAGAAGCAATCCCTGACTATAATGAGCACGTTTTGATAATTCACTGATTACCATTTCATCAGCAAAGGCCAGCCATTTGTGTTCTAGGAAACAGTACTCGTTTATGTTTGCTTCTCTGTTTTTAACTAATGAGAAAACTTTTCACTCAGTATATCCAGACTTGCTGTGCTAGAAATGGAGTACGGGAGAATGGATCCTCCAATACTCCAGGGGTCTAGTGGGACCTGGAAACCGTGAACCACTGAGGCCAGTGACTTCTGCAGCCTCATCACCTTAACCCATTCATTTATTACACACACACACTCACTTGCCAAAAACACAGTTTGGGGTTTGTTAATAGTCTGTTAAAAATATTTACTGAATGATTAAATCTTTTCTTACACAAAATGCCATGAAAGAAAACCATGTTTTTATTAGTCTAAAGACCTTCCCCAAGCAAAGTGTTTTTTTCTGAAATGCTTGAAATGAAAATGCTTCCAATTCTTTCAACAATTGCACGACTCAAATTTTATGACAGATTATTTTGCATACTGGTTAGTATCTAAGGGATTTAACTTACTATAAATTCAATGAGCATGTTGTTACCTCACACTAACATGTGGAAATCAACAAGTTTAGCCTAAATCTCCATATATATCTCCATATATATATAAGTAAAACTGAGTTATTTTTCATATTATTACTACTAAGTCTTTCTCTACCATAAAATTTTACACAAATTTTTATGAATTGATTTTAATATTAATGAATTACTGTTAACTATGCTGTCACATTCACCAATGCAAATAACTTAAAAGTTAAGAGTTTGTTCCTTCTTTACGATATAATGGTACCTACTGAGAAATTAAATTGTGCAATAGTAACTCAAGATGTATGAGCTATAGCCAAAAATCAATTCAAAGAAAAAATTCTGCTACCCATTCTTCATTCATTAAAATGAAATGTAATTTATAGAGAAAAACAAAATATAAAATGTAATTTTGCTTTATATTTACTAACTGTAGAAAACAAAATTATTACAGACTCATGAAATAGTGAGCTCATACGGACCATATAAAATGAAGGGAATTTCATTAAGTCCATATTATAAAGAATGTTCATAAGTTTTCATTATTTCTCCAATGATTCTGACTACAATGTACAGAGTCCTGAGGAATGTATGCTACTATGTGTCCTTCTAAAAGTAAATGTTTTATTTCAATCATTACAAAATGTTTAATAAGACGATGCCATTAAAAGACAAATTACACTTATAGGGTGATCGCTTTGTAAAGTATATAAATATCTAATAACTATGTTGTACAGCTGAAACCAATACAAAATTGTATGTCAACTGCAATTAAAAATAAATTTTAAAAAGCAAAAAAAGGTCAAATTACATAATGATTAGTACATGATTTGAAATAAAAACAAAATTAAACATAAAACAATGCACCGATTATAAAATGATTTTTAAAAAATAATTCAGGAAATCACTTTACCTGGCCATATTTTGCTGCCAAATGGAGCGGGGTCCAGTACTGATTATCTACTATATTGAGGTCTCCACCGTGTTCCAGGAGAAGTGATACCACCTCCTTGTAGCCACTTGCACATGCCATATGTAACTGTAACAAAGAGATATTTTGTTATTCATCTTTAAAAAGTAAGAATATCAATACAGTGGTTTAAAGGGAGCTACTTAATGAACTATTGAATCTAAAACACAGAGTCCTTTAATAAAAGGAGTATACATGTAATTTTATTTATTTGGTACATGTGAATGTCATCATTTTTTTTAAAAAGGTGTATGGGTTAATTATCATTTTCCTTCTGACTGTGCATTTTTTCATGTAATTCCTATTTCCGTCTCCAGTGACCCTTTCTACTATAATCCGAATACTTTTAAATACAAAATGTAATAATTCAATACTTTACCACTTCTTACCCAAAAGTCAAACATGTATTGACTAGTTGTAAAATTCCGGCATTATATTTGGTGTTACAGGAGAGGGATTCAAAGATATAAATGACAAGAAATGTGATCACTGTGATGTTTATATACACATAAAAGGGGCAGGAACACCAGAAAGGATGAATTAATCTGGACAGTCTTTAAAGCGATTATGTAGCCATCATTTACACATTCTCCAGTTTAGTTTCTTAATGCAACCTGAAGTTTACAAGTGAGGCTTCAGGAACTACAATGATGAGATCAGGGATGGAGAATCTTCCAAATTTTTCAGATAGGGGAATTCCTGTTTCTAAGGCAGCAAATAAAATATGTGAGTAAATAAACTATCAGCAAACTCAGTTTAAATTAGGTTATTAACTAACTACATGATTGATTTTGTAATCATAATTAAGAAGAGGAAAATACAAAGAAAGAAAAACTAATTTAAAAATAGTAAAAACAATAGCTTCTGCTTTTGTAGCATGGAATTTTGTATCTTCCTTTCCATTTTTGCTACAAAAATAAAATTACAGGGCCGGCCGAGTGGCACGTTGGTTAAGAACTGGCTTGGGATGCCAGAAGGCCCCGGTTCGGATCCCACATATGAGGGCCAGTGACACTGCCCTCTACAGCTAAGATGCTGAACAACAGCTCAACCTGGAGCTGGGCTGCTGTGAGTCGCCGGCGACGGCGTAGGCTGCAGCCCCTGTGGCAGTGGGTTGCCATGGGCTACCGTATGTAGCCAGCAGCCAGCGTGAGCGGCCAGCAGCCGCAGTGAGCGGCCGTCCAGAAGCCGGCGACTGATCTGCCTCGCCCGGGAAGAGCGCAATGATGGTGCCAACTTGGGCCAGTGAAGCAATGTCCTCCACAACTAGACTGAAGAACAAAAGGACAGCAACTTGTCTGTTCCCCTTCCCCCAATTCCCCAGCACTGTTCCCATCCCAATTCCCCAATTAAAAAAAAATCTTAAAAAAAAGTAAATAAAATTACAGTAAAGTAAAAAAGTCTTATTAAATATATAGACATAGATATACACATCTATATATATCTATATCTATATCTATATCTATATATCTGTTTATATATATGCATGTTGATAAAATTCAGCAAAAACATTTGCTTTTCTACCTTTGGACTTAACACTCTTCAATCTATACTGATAATTATATGTTTATTTCTTGTACTTTCATTAGAACAATAAATTCATCTAATTTAGGGCATAAACATTAAGAGATTAAGTTTGACTTCTACCCATGTTTTGTTACATACAGAATTGATCTCATTAATAGTCTAGAAAAAAAGCCGCAAGAATAATATATCCACAGATATTTAAGAGAAATACAATTGTATACACTTGTTCTCCTAGAGAACTAATCTTTCACCTGCTTCTAAATTTATTCTACATTACTTGAATCAATTATTTGAGTCAATGTTTGAAAGGTTACTCTATGCTATAAGCACTAACATCTACATCTCAGAAGATTTTCCCTTTTAGTATAAACCTGCATTAAGAATATGTCTATTAGTTGGTTAGCACTTGATACTAATGATGTCAAATTCATAGGATCAACCCCTTTATGAATAGATTTACTTTCCATGCAGCAAAAATCGGGTTCCACCATTTAAAATTTAGCCCAACTCTCAGCCAGTCATCTCATGCACTGCTCACAAGGGAAAGACTAGAAGGAAAATGGTAGTGGCTTGCTCAGTAGAAAGGCTATCCAAAGCACAGGCTACCGGTGACATCTATGGAGACGGGCACATTTCATCCTAGGAAATCTTCAAACCCAAAACAAGAACCCCTAACTTTGAGTGCATCCACTTCATCACAAGAGATAACAGAATTTTTTAAACTCATCATAATAAAATATCGGGAGCCTAGAGCCTTTACTTTAATTCGCAGGCAATCAACTTCTGAATCTGTAAACAAGTCACCAGGCTCCAGGGGGTGTAGTTTCTCATCATTAAAATTAGACTTAGAGTTAAAAAATACACACAATAAAAAAAATGTCTATTTTCTGAAATGGAATTTATACTCCCACTTTGTCCAGATTATGGCTGGAAGATATCAGGTGCCAAAATGTGAAAGTGTTTATCACTGTGATGTCTCAGAATATTCCTCTCCTGCTATTTAATGGGATCTTATGAGAAACAGAGGTGGTTGTTTCTGTAAAGAACTGACAGCAGCCATTTGGAAGCACAGTTCTCATGAAAAAGTATTCCAAGTTGGAAATCACCTACCTAGTTACAATGCAGGACAAGACGTAAGAGTGGTTTCACAAACAATATGCATACAAGTTTTAAATTAGTTCTTCTATTCTGTACTATCTGCGATACAGTTATCATCCTGCTTTTACAGCTGGAGAAAATGTGCATTCGATCATCGAGGTAACTTGGTCCAGGGAAGCATGGCCACTGTGGTCTGAAACCACTTTCTCCTGCACTCTCCAGAACTGATGTTTTGAAATAGCAAAGAAGAGTGGACATCCAAGTTGGCCAGGCTACAAGGATAACACTGCAATATGAACGTTCCTAACAAACCTTGAATTTGCCCCATAATTTATTTGCTTTAATACACAATTTTTCTTCTTCATGCAACCCACCTCTTCCCCACATACTAATCTTGTATTAAAATGTTTGTCTCTAGAAGATGCACACTATTTACACACTTGCTTTGGTTTTCCCTTGGCACAGCACCCATGCAGGCAGGCACAGCCGTGTTTGCTAAGCTTGGCTTATCGCCTTCTTGCATAATTTGCAAAACCATCATTAGGTCCTGGCATTTTTCACATATGAAAACAAGAGCCTCAGACTCCAGTCAGAAGTCTGAAAGCCCACCCAGCCAGGATCCTCTGTAACACTGCCTCTTCATACAAGTAGTGAGACAGGCCTGGGTGCAGACAGGGAACAGGGTCGTGAGTACATCTTACTGGATCCTCTTGCTACTGCATCAGGTCACAGCTCACAACATCGTATCTACTGGGTTGTTGGAAAAGTCATGACGCATTTTTGCAACAAAAAACATAGAAAAAAATACATCATGACTTTCCCGACAACCCAATATTTCATACCACCTCATCTCACACTTTGGCAGGTACTTTATAATTCATTCAATGACAGCTTTAATTGCTAGAAAATTTAACATAGACTACTGATCTTTTTCTAAAGTTAGAGGTTTCAAATTAATTTTCCCAAATAAATAATAGTTCTAATATTGTAAAATAGTACTCCAACAATAGTTCTAAAAATAAAAATAAGTATCAATGGTTATGTTCTAAATGTTGGTTCTCAGTGAGTGGCACTGATTGCTCTGGATAGATTTAACCCACACAGAACACTCATCCAGAAATGCATGCCCTGATGGAGCTGGCTCGTTTCAGCAGTGACGTGTTCTAGGTCCCTATCAAGGATCTGTTCAAGTAAAATCCAGAGATGTTTTTTCTAATTATAAATTAGTTTGTATTTATTTATCCTGCAATTTTTGAAATGTATAAAATATAAAAAGAAACAAAATTATACTGACATTTCCTGATAATTCCTTTTGACATTCTGGTGATTTATTTTTATGTAATAATACATACACATGCCACTTCTTTTACAAAATTAGAATCATTATGTACTTGCTCATTTAAAGTTAATTTTACCTAAATATATTGAATATTTTCCATGCTATAATATGCTTTGATCACATAATGGCTAACTTTTATTAAGTGCTCTTGATGTACCAACTAAACCACAGGTTCAGCAATTTAGATGCATAGTCTTGTAAGACCTGCTTATCTTGCAATGTAGGAGCTATTATTATTCCAATTTAAAGGAGGAGAAAATTATGACTTAGAAAGTTTAAGAATCCAGCAAAATTCACATCTAGGAAGTGATAGGTACCAACAAATTAAATTTAAAATGTATGCATTGAACAATGAGCAAAATTAAGAGGCAGATAATAAACCAGGAGCAACATTTGCAACAGGTATCTCAAAATGTTAATATCTTTAAAGTATACAGAGTTCATAGAGATTAATAAAAAAGGTGACCATCTCAATAAATATTAAACAAGTAAACTGAGAGTCAATTTACAAAAGAAAAAAATACAACTACCCTATAAATACATGAAAACAGACCCACTGCTGGAAATTAAATAATGCAAATTATTTGCAATAATTTTAGACATAAAAAATTGTGAGGAATAGAAAAACTAAGGATCTATGAAAATGAGTATCCCCACATAATACTGGAACCTAGTGTAATGACATGCATCAATAACTTGAAAATATGTTCATTATTTTACAATCAGAATTCCATTTGTAGGAATGTATCAGAAGAAATATCAGAGAGGCATGTACAATGACTATCAACAAAAAGTTTTCTATAATATCAAAAAATGGCAAATACTCAGGAATGGCTCAGGTAAATTACGATGCTTCTATATGACTACACGATGTTTTCCTGCAAAAGGAAGGTTTAAAAGAACATCACAATAGTAAAGAGGTAACAGGCCTCAGCTTCGTCTCTTCCTGCCCATATGTCTGTCTCCTACTCTCATCCCAATCTTCAATTTCAGAAACCCCAAAGAGGAAGAGAAGTGGCAGGAGGCAAATAGCTGACCACGTCCACCCTCCCTTTTATGGACTTCTTCATTTGAGGAAGCACTACACCAGGAGTATGATCAAGATTTCACTGAAATCGGGGTACTTCACACCGGGGCATATTCAAAGCGCCCCACAGGATCTGTAGATAGATTTCAGGGGTCTTGCAAACCGGAGTGGGAAAATGCTTACTTTTATTTTTTTCTAACTCCTAACTGAAATTTAGCAAATTCTTCAAAGACGAAAAGGCAGTACCGCCATGATATTATCAGAAGAATTGACGATTTTTCCCATGACAGCACTGCCATAGCAGATCACTCCAAGTATCGCCCATGTTCAACTCTACTGTAAAATTTTGGTAATTATCAAATCTGTTACTTACTGCATTAACTAATAAAGAAGCACAAGCATTACATATCACAAATGTAATTTCAATATTATGATTACCGTATTTCAACATAACTGGCTTTCTTTGTAATTCTAGGTACCATTTTTTATTACTTAAAAATATTATGCTGACGAGGGATTCATGGGCTACATCGTGTGGTTAAAGAAGAGTATGGCATATAATGACCAATGAGCTTTGATTTTATGCAAGTTGGGAGTTTTCAGTATTACCTGGGTTCAGACATTCTAATCTCTAAATTGAGGCTATGTTTTGTGACATAAAGTAACCATAAAAGCTGCATTCCCTAAATATGACCATAAAACTGATGGCACTAGCTAAGTCTTCATCCAGAAGGAAGAGATGAACCAGAACTACTAAAATAACAAAAGACACACAAATAAAATTGTTTGATAGTTACATCTCATGAATAATTCTTTTCCAAAAATCCATGTCGCAAGGCCAGATGGGCTACATAAAGTTCTGTGATAAAACAGTAAAGAATCAGCCTTTTGTGATACATATGCTAATTATTACAGTAGTATTTTCCAAGAGCATTTATACACTTAAACTCAGGAACTCCAGTTCATGTTCTGTAATGTGGCTTTTTTTTTTAATTGTATCCTTTTAAGGTCTGTTTTCTTTTAAGAAGAATATTAATATGTAAACTAAGAGATCTTTTTTAAAGAGCTATATTTGGTTATTTTATTGCATATTCTATAAAAGGAGGAAAAGAGAACATAAAAACCATTGTACTAGAAATTTATTCCCATTCAGCCTTTTGTTGATAATTTCATCTCCTTTGCACAACGATTTAACAGTGTGGGAAATTATGTCTAATTTTGTACCACAACTGACATTCCAACTCAGGAGATAGAAATCGTTCTAAGAACAAAATCGTCTGCTTATGTTATCACCAACAATAGACAGAAATGCACAATACACATGTGCCTTACAAAAAGACAATTCCAGAGATGGCAGTCAGTAACATAATTGACTAACCAATTTAGACCTAAGAATCAATCCAAACAACCACTTGCTAAATGCTCTATATCCAAGGGGCATCTTCCCAGCTTTCCATTCATTGTTACTTTTCTTACAAAAAGCTCACAGGTGAGCATCACAAGATTTAGTTATTACAGAACAATTATTAACAACACTTATGCCCTCTGTTCAATAAAAAAAAGTCACAAGGATCATCAAAATTGAAGATGGTTGAAAATGACACAATCTATTGCTTCATATTGATTATTTCAGTACCTTTTCGACTGAAGTATGGTAGGTCCTTTTATTCAACAATGATTGAAGCATGAACATTAGTTTTATTTAACAGTGATTTTAAAAAGTATATAAAGTTGTAATACCTTTTTCCAAACAAAGAAACAAAGCCTCTGTTGGGTTTCTAGTATGTGTTAGATGTTAGTACTTTACATGTGTTAAATGAACTACTAATTAAATAGTCCACTCCAAGCTGGATTTTGACCCCATCACTCCACTGCAACTACCCTAGCTGAGAAGACCAATGACCTCCATGTTACCAAGTCCAATAGCCAATTTGCCATCTCCATTCACTTGACCTTTCAGCAGTATTTAATAGCCTATCCTTTCCTCCTCATCATCACACTTCATTCACTTAGCTCCCAGGACATCTCTTTCTCTTGGTTTCCCTCTTACCTTGGGAGTTGCTCCTTCCCACCTCATTTCTGGATTTTCTTCGTCTTCCTAAGCTCCAAGGCGCAGTCCCAAATCCTCTTTCCTTCTGTATCAAACTCCTGATTTCATCCAGCGTAAAGAATTTTCACTATCACTCATATGCTAATGTTCCCAAAGTTGTTCAAAATTGTTCCTTCAGTCTAGACATCTCCTGAGGTTCAGACTTCAATATCCAACCACAAACTCAACATTGCCATGAAGATGGCTAAGAGGCACTTCGAACTCTGCATTTCCAAAACTGATCCTCATCTTTCCTGCTCAAAACTCAGTCCTTGGCCTTCTCTATCTGATTTGATGCTAACGCCATCACTCCAGCTGTTCAAGCTAAAATACTTGGAGCCATTTTGAAGTCTTTTCTTTCTCTCACACCTCATTTCCATCAGCAAATTGCAATGGATCTTCCTTTAATGTAGACCAAGATTAGCAACTTCTCACCACCTCAACTTCTATCACCTATGTCTTCTATCACCTATGTCTTCTATTACCATCGCTTGCCTAGAATACTGGAAAAGCCTCCTAACTGAACTCTCAGCTACACCCTTGCCCTTTTACAGTCGATCCTTACAGCAGTCATGGGAGTGATCTTTTTAGAACTGAAGTAGAATCAGGTCCCGCCTCTCTTCAGAACCCTCCAGTGTGTTCCCGTCTCACTCAGAGTAGCTGCCACGATCCTCACACAGGCCCATAGGACCCTGCATGATCTGATCCTAGTTACCACTTTCTTCTCCTTTACCCTGCTCAGCCAAACTGGCCTCCTTGCTATTTCTCAATCACACCACACCTGGCTCTGCCATAGAGCCACTGCACTTTCCACTGTTCAGTCTGAAATCTACTGTGTTCAACTTCACACCACATTTTTTCCGTGGTAGAAACTGAGTCACTGGTTCCAACCCCTTCTGTACATCCCATGCTTCAGAGTGTCGTACTCTCTTCTGCTGCCCTAGTCTACTTTCATTTTTGCTCCCTGAGCCTTGATATTACCACCATAATTAATTTTAACCCCAGCGTGCCCAGTCTAGGTAAATTTTATGGGTCAGCTGGGACAAATGTTCTTATTTTGATGTTTGAACATTATGCTTAAACAAACATTAATCCAAATTTAATCGTTCTGCTTTTAACTGACTACAGCTATGCCTGATAGCAATAAAAAAATAAAGTAATGAAAGGCATTCCCTTGAATTTAGAAATTCATTGAACAGACTAACCCATCGTTTGTTTTGCTTAAAATTAAAATAAAAACATTCTCCTATAAGTTCATCTCACAAATCACACTGACATAGGAATGCATAAAAAATCTTCTAAATTTGTAGAAAAACATACATAAGAAGGGAGACTGGAAGAAAATATATCAACATATAAACATTGGCTTTTCTGGGTAGTAGCATAAGTGATTTGCATTTTCCTCTGCATATTTATGTGTTTTCTAAAATCTGTACAAAGAATATACATTACTTTTATGAGCAGAAAATAAGATGTTATTTATGTTAATTACACCCATTTCTATAGTTTAAAAATAAACTTAAATTCTCCATTTAAGCTATATTTCTGAGTCAAGTATCTCAACTCACCAGTGTTACTCCTTCATCATTTTTCTCGTTAACATTTCCCCCACATGACAAGAAGTGTTTGACGTCTGTTAACATATTCATTGGTCTCTGAAGCTTCATCTGGCGCAGTGAGGTCAGATCCACTCCTAGGAGGAACAGAGACTGTCAAACAGAACGCAGAGGTGCTTCTCAGCTGCTGGGGTAAACAGTTTTATCATATATTCTTTGAATATGTTCCTCTTTGAAGCCCCACTTCCAATTTGAATTCTCTCTCGAAGTACTATAATTGTTTCTCTTGGAGGTATTCGATTTCCAGCTAGAGTATAGTCTTGAATAATTTTCCCCTGAGATGTGACAGGATACCTTATATGTCAGCTTCTCAATGGATAACTGCTTTAGTATAAATTCACATGCATCATCCAAAGTATTTTAAAGTACTTAAACCGAATTGAAACAAGTTATAAAGATATAGTTTTTACTCTTTATGATTTTCTGGCCAAAACAGTTGCTCCTAAAAACAATGTAGTATCCTGGAATAGAAAAAAAAAGACTTTCATGCAAAAACTGGAAGAATCTCAATAAAGTCTGCAGTTTAGTTAATCATATGGTGTCAAAGTGAATTTCTTAGTTTGGATAACTGTACCACGGCTGTGTAAACTGTCAGTGTTAGAGGAAGGGTATACGGAAACTCTGTTCTATCTTTGCAACTTTCCTGTATATCTGAATGTTTTCAAAATAAATTGCTTTAAAAGGATACCCCAACTGAACATTTCTTGACTATTCATGTTAAAAATGAAACATTAACATTGAGTGAAGAACTGATAGCCGAACTTAATGGAGGTGGGTGGTTATGCATTGAAGGCTCACCTCTGCTCACTTCCTGTTTACACCTGTATAAGCACTTGTTTTAACCCCAGCTTTCATGATAGTGCAATCTCCATGGCAGCTTGTAGCCCTTCATTTCTGCATCCCCTATTCCTAGCATTGGTTCCTGGACATAATAGGATTTACTAAGGGGAGAGAATTTACCTTATTCCAAGTGAAAGTAATAGTAACAATGATGAGGATGATGATATTGCTCTCTCAGCAAGTGTTTGTGATGAACCAGTCACTCATAAGAGACATTCCTATCTCTTATTTGATTGAGCCCTTACTGCAAACATGGACAGAGAGCATGGCACAAACACGAGTGATCCTCCTGGCTGTGCCCGGTCTGTGGTTGACTTCCTCAGGTGACTTAAGACAAATTATCTAACCTGTCTGGGCTTCTGTATTCTCAATCACTCAGACAATAACATACATCCCAAAGGAATGCAGCTATAGGTAATACGTATAAGATCTGTTTACATGGTAGAGAACATATTATCATGTCACGTTATCTGTTGTCATTTTCCCTTAGAGCACAGCACATCTGCCTCCCTGCATTGCTCATTCTCTGAGCCTGGATGGACATGAGCATAGGTACTCAGGAGTCAGCACGCCTTGGTTTTAGTGCTGTGTCTTGTACTTACTATTTGTGCCAATGGGGCAGATAACTTAATCTCTGCCTCAGTTTCTACATCTGCAAAATGGGGCTGATAGTTCTTAAATCCCTAGTTGTTACGAGAATGAGCTAAAACACACAAAGCATATAAAACAGTGTTTAGCTTGCTGTAAGCATTCAGTAAAAGTGAGCTATCATATTTGTCAGTGTCCTGGTACATGAAGTACATGCCATTCATTTAGGAGCGTCTTTCTTTGCAATAAGAAGGCAGGGAGGACCCAAGCAAAATAAAGCAAAATGTGATATTTAAATAATGTAACTTGTTTCAGATACTCAATTTTTGTAGAAACAAAACCAATTTTGTAGAAAGTGGAAAAGGAACGCCATTATCCACCTTAACTTCTGAATCATTGTATCTTATTTCAGAAGAATTAACACATTTCCCTAATAGTCACATTTGAGATTTTTTAAGAATCAACTAAAACTATTACTATATTCTTATTTTTAGTATTATGGGATTGACACGAGTTAATTTTGGAAAATACTTCTCAGATGTCAGTGTTCAATTTTGCACATTAAAGTAGAAGAATCCAATGGCTACATGACCCCACTCTAAGCTTACATTACCCTGCAAACTTTTATAGTGTTGCAATGTTTACTGGAGTGATGATATGTATCTTTTAGATAATTATTTAAGCACATAATTAAAACTGAGTGAAAATAAAAGAATAGAGGTCAACGATGAAAGACACAACTGCAAACAAAGCTTAGATATCACTCATTTCAGACTCATTTACAATACAACATATGGGAAAACCATCTATTTCTGGTCACTGCTATGAAGATATCAGAGGGGAATATTATGACATTATATTCTATTATTTTAAAACATAATTTTGTATCAAATAAGATAGTATATAAATGTGATTTTTAGATTTTTTGTTATATGTTCAGAAAAAAACAGCACAAGTTTATTTTTAGTAATAGAATAAAATGGAAAGTCTCTCTTTTCTTAGTCAGACAAATGTCTTAAGGTGCACCTGGAAAAAACCAAGACGCTTATAGCTCATAATAAGTATTTCATAATGAATCATGGGATAATTCTCTGTTTTTTGAAAAGAAATTAAATTTTATTTTCACACTATTTTCTGAAAAAAATTAATAGAATTCCTACTTAGATTTATTATTTTTATAGGAACTTGGCAAATTTTTTTTTTACTTTAGGAAATAAGAAACAATAAAATTTATCTGACATTTATGAATTATTATATGTGATACTAATTACTATTGCCTGATTACATCTGATGATATCAACAGATGCCTGTGCAAAACCGAAACTGCATTAACACCTCAGGTCAATCGGAACCTTACCTTAACTTTCCTTAACGGTCCCTCTTAAGATGAGACTGCTTTGGTAACACTTCAACTTTTCCTTTATTCTATTATCCATCTGTATTGGAGGTACTCCATGCTGCTGTTCTAGATAATTTTATCATTACGCTGACTATGAAATGACCCATCCCATGATTTCAGCACAAGATTCTCTAATAAGCTCCCAGAAGTGCATCTAACCCCAATTTTTGCCTCACAGTAAGCTTCCTAAGAGATCCAAGACTTGAAGGAAACAAAAAAATTGAGCAGGCAAATAAAGAAAGTTGGTTCCAGCAAAGAGAAATAAATGTTCAAGCCAAGAGTGGACTAAAACCCTCTCCCCAAACCCGTCCCCCAACCCTGACCACAGGCATAACGTGGGAACAACCCAGGCAAACTGGGATGCACTATCACCCTAACACTGGGTGATTCTCAAAAGGTTGGTGCAGGGGCAGCATTCTGAATGAACTTTATTAAACAGAAGAAATACACAAGATCATGTGGACTGATTAACCTGGGAGTCCTCTGAAGAATAAATAGGGAAGGCTAAGACCAGAGGCAACAAGACCAGTTTCGAGGCTGTTCCAAAATAGAAAGACCAGGGTTTTAACTAAGGCAGTAATAGAAAGATTGGTGAGGGATGTGGACTTATCAGCGAAATGTCAAGAAGGCAGAATCTGTAAGATTTGGTGACGATTTAATGTGAGGAATTTAGGAGAAGAAAAGGGATGTCAGATACTTGGGTCCCTGGCTGTTATAGTAAAATGGAATATAGCTGGACTATGAAAAGACGGCAGTAAGTTCCATATTGGACACATAATTTCAAACTGTCTGATATCCAAGTCAAAATGCTTAATAAAATCGCACCCATAAGGCTGAAGGTCTTGAAAGCTACCCAAGCTGCAGGAATGTTCTTGGACGCAGGCATGTGGTGACCACACCAGACACAGGGGGGCGATAAACCAGGAGAGTTTAAAGTGATAAAAGAAGGTACTGAGAGACAAAGCCCCGGGAACCACCAACATTTCGGGGTGTGAATGTACAAGTGGCACCTCCAGAGGAAACTAAGTCGAAGCCCGAAGAGAAGGGAGGAAAACTAGGGGAAGATCATTGCAGATGACTGAGTTTTCATAACAGAGCGTGATGATCAAAGTGATCAAACTGTCACAGAGACATGAGATCATGCAGGAGAACAAAGTGACGACTGGATGGAAAACCAAGGAGTGGGTAGGGGCACTCCCCAAGGACCTTCCTTCTCAGCGGATCGGTAGGGGCACAAGCCAAGCTTCAGTAGGCTGAGGAGAGGGGATTAGGAACTCTGGAGAATAAACGTGAGCTACGTGTTCTAAAAGGATGGATTGGAAATGAAGGAGAAAAGGCAGTGGAGGACGGTGCATGATGAGCAAAGTTTTTGTTTTATTTATTTTTCAGGGACTTGGAAAAACTAGAAATGTATATATTTTTTCCCCATGGTGAGCACCTATCTATCCTGGGCCACCTTGAGCTCTCCCAGCAGCGCCTTACTTCTTTGCTGGCTCATTTTATAATCAATTGCCTTCCTTGAACGCCAGCTGGTTTGCCCTGCACGAGAGATACAATATGCATCAAATGCTCAATCAGCCCTCCGTGGTTGTCTCATTTTCCAGCCTGGAAAGCTCAGGCGGTGAGCCGAGGTTAATTGCTGTGCCCGGGTGTACAGTGTATGTCGGCGGTGACAGTACAATTAGAACTTGGGACCAGCGATTTTCCATGTAATCAAGTTGCTCACCACCTCTCCTGAGCCTCCTGCCACATGCATCCTGATGTGACAGCATGATAAGTACTCTGATTTGAAACTGTATGATGCGGAGTGAAAATCCAAGGATTGCAACCACCTCGTTATAAGAATGCAACGCTGAAATAGTGAGTGCCCAATAAAAAGAAAATTCTCATCTTGGAATATTAGAAATTTCTGAGGACATCAGCCCACACTGTCACAGTAGATAACTCTGAAAGTACACCAACCAGGGGGCCAGAGAATAAATTGAATTAGATAGTATTTACTGGAACTGTGGCTGTCCATACAGATTAGTAGGAGAGACACTGGCAGAAACGGAACCAGATTATGAATGAGGGGATGGAGGGGGCAGATGCATGGAAGGCAGAGGCCAGGGCAATAGTGGTGACACATGGAAAAGAGGATTAAAAATGTAAGAGGTATTACATCGAATTTGTTCCAGCAAACGTGTATTTTACAAACTGACTGTGACAACCATCACTGTGACAGATTTTCTCCCAACCATTCAGAGTCAGTATCTTCCTCTCTTTTTTTTTTCGTAATCATTTTTAAAGCAACCTCTCAAAGGAATACACTTATTTTTACTTAGATAGGATAGACAATACTGCTTTTGCAAATACTAAAACTTCTTATCAAACAAAATCCTTTAAAGAGTTGGAAAGGTTTATAAGTAATGTTAATTTTTTTTTTTTGCAAATAAAGATACTTAGTTTTAGTTTCCCAAGGGAAATATTTAATACGGTGGCTAGTAGAAATTCAGAACAGTAAGAACAGGAAGTCATCACATAGAACTGGCACAGCTAAATAAAAGGCAGTCGAGTTCTTCATGCCAATGTGGAATCATGCGATTACAAGTCAAGTTTTGCCGATGTCTAAATAATAAACTTCCAACAGTGGAATGTGCATAACCAAGCTCATTCCTTTAGAAATCATGGAACCTGCCTTACAGCTGACAAGGTGTGAAGAGAGACATGATTCCTCACCTAGCAGCGGGTACAAGGAGTGAGGGAGAGGAGATGACCACACAGCCTGACCCCAGGCTGCTCCTGTCACCCAGGCCATGACTCCACGAACTTCAGTAGCACAGCTCAGCACATCTTCTCTAGTGAAAATAATGGTACTTACCTTGCTTCCAAAATTAATGACTTTTTTTTTTCTAGGAACTCATGGCTGCTAAGTACTAATTACTATTATTCTCAGCTATCCTCAGAATAAACCTTTTGATGCAACTAATCTGGAGGAGGCAAAGCACAGGGAACAAAGAGGCCGAGAACTATGGGCTTTTCTTAGAGGCAAGAAGGGTAGTATCACAAGCAAGATGTGGCTCTTAAAATTTTTCAACGTTTTCCCTGACAAAAAATCATACTGGAAGGGATTGGAATTCCATTATTGTTATTTAATACTGGAACAGCAGAAAGAAAAAAAAAAAAGCAGAAGGAGCACACTCCTTTAGTTTAACACGGCATCAGGCTCAAGGTTTCAAATACGTCCCACTTCACCAATGCTAGGCTTACTCATGAAATTATATGCTGTGTCAGTGCAATTAAACATACTTTTGTCACTGAATACATTTGGGGCCTGAGCCTCATCCTTTTAGGCCAGCACCACGATCATGGGGCATTCTTCTGACATTTCTGTTTCCTAGTGTTACCCGGAGTGGATGCTGAGTGTCTGTGCAAGCTGCCCTTGACTTACGCCCTCACTTACCTGCACGCAGTTCTTAAGAGGACCATCAGCTCCTACGAGAATAATACACTTCAGATGACCTCGCTCTTATTAACTCAAAATTTCAATTGTGCTGGTTCACTTCCCTTCCACTCCCAGTGGAGAAGGGATTATAATTACAAGCCCAGTCCCACTAATTATAGACTTTAGATGCTTGTTAAAAAGTTCCTTCATTGTTGGCCTCTAGATTTTTGCTGGCTTACAAAATTGCATTGACTAAAGCAACATTGTATTGCAGCAGGAGAGTGAAATGCAATATAGAAAAATACACTAGAGTTCACACAATCTAGTGTGGAACTACATCAATATGACATTATGTAAGCACACCTAAAAATAAACACACTTATAATTTTACCAAGCTATCTCTTCATCTATCATTCTACAGTATTTCAAAGTTCAACCTACCATTTTCATCCAGATAAGTCAACAGGATAGAGCTTGATTCTGTCCCTTCTACAGCATAGTCCAACGGGATATTTCCATTAACATCCTGGAGAAGCACATTGGCTCCAGCCTATAAGTGAAAAAGAACAAAAGTAACATCATGGATACTGTTAACATAGAAAGGAGATCAAAACTTGCCTTTCTATCTTAGTCAGAAAACAGATCCAGGAAAGTCTGCATGAGACACAACCCTGAGCGTCAAGTAGAAATTCGGAAACATTTTTAAAGACACATATATGAAATACTTTGTGAGAAGCTTTGAGAGTCTAAAAATGTTCAATTGACCCTTGCAAGACCTGAGTCCCAACTACTTCTCCCCACCCCACTTGCTAAACCCAAAATATACAGCCCATGGCTGCTAACCCGCCTGCACCTCTGTGCTGGCTGCCCCTATAACCCGTCTTGTTTCTAACACAACAGAAGTGCCCCCATGCTTTCAGACAGTGTACATGGCAAATTCTTGTATGAACTCTGATTTTCCCAAACTGTCCTATAAAATATTAACGCTCCTTGCTCTCCACAGAAACTTATCTGAGAGCTGCTCTCACACTATGTTGTTTTAATAAAGGCTTGGGTTAATGGTTGGTTTTTCTCTTTCCAAAAATTGTTTTCTAAGAAAAAGCACAATCTGCAGACATTAATGAAGCATAGCAAATATGGCTATTACACATCTTTTAATTCAAAGCGCCTTCTATCAACCACCTCTGAGCACACTTGCTCCACCCATTGCTCATCTCAGTTTAAATACAACGAGGGATATGCTTTTGCTCTTAAAAAACTGGTCACATAAATTGTTGCCATTGCTCTACATTCTTTAATAAGCTCCATAAAATTTATCAGGCATGGTTTACATTGCTTCTCCAAGGGCATGACATGAACATGTTCTCATTGTCCAAGATTTCCCACACACCTCCCAATAACACGTCATTAAACTCAGGACAGACAATGAACGTTTCCTCCTATGCTTTTTTTAATGAATAGGAGGAGTCTGTATTGCAATGTGAATATAGTTAATATATTGGGTTGTCGGAAATGTCATGACATATTTTTTTTGTTTTTTGTTGCAAAAATGTGTCATGACTTTCCCGACAACCCAATAGCTCATGTAATATCCAAATTCATAATTTTACATTAAAAAGTGTGTCACATTCATAATTTTATATGTTAAAATGTGGGCCTTTGCTTTTTGTTTATATATGTATGTGTGTGTGTGTGTGTATATATATATATACACATATATATGCGCACACACACACACACACAGAGTGAGAGAACGAGAGAGAGAGAGAGAGAGAGAGAGAGAGAGAGAGAGAGAGACAACACTTTCCTATACCTTAGCAAGTCTGCACAGGTTTTCCAAAGGACTTCTCTAAATATATTATTGTGAAAACAAACCAAAATGTAAGTCAAATTGGTAATATACTCCATATCTTAGTATCTGTCATCCAGAGAAGCTGTGTTGCTTACCTCACTCACCATTTAGAGTTGCTACATTACATTTTCTATAACCATATAAAGATACTCCTTTATTTGAACAGAGCAAGCTATATATTTCAGATTTTCACGTATCTAAGGAAAATTAGTAATTTTAAGGTCCTAAAGACTTAAAGTTATCTTAGTGCATGCATTTCATTTCACTTTTATTCCGAGTTTGAAATTACTTGAGGCAATGTTCTTAAGTAGACTTTGCTAATAATTCTCTTCCTTTAGTCTCCAAACAGGTGAAAAATATTTTGCGTACCTACCCAAGTATCAATTATTAGAAGACTCAATTAAGAAACAGAATTACAGGGTGTCATTACCGATTTCTATATTAATAGGTGAGAGACAATCAAGTTATTATTTTTTCCCAGTGCATACATGTTTTTGATAGAATCTTATCAATGCCAAACATCTGGGCATAAAGCAATGGTGAATATAATTAAGAGTCATGAACTATCAATCACAACAAAAATGAACAAGAGAGCTACTTGGTGTTGACAGAGGTGGTACACTTGGGTAGAATATTTTCTATGCTTTTAGAAGTAACGGGGCTCTTTCAAAGAAAGTCTGAAACTGAAACGTGGTGCTGAATGTTAGCTGGGCTCATTCACTGAAATATCACCTCATTAATCACTCACTGGTCTGTGCTGCTAAATTACCAGGTATTGTTCCCTATATAAAAATAAGGCTTTCCTGGGGGTTGGTAACTCCCCTAGTCACAGATCATGTCTTATTGCTCTTTTTTTTTTCTTTTCATTAGTTCCAGGTATACAAAGCAACGTACTAGTTAAGACTTTTACACCCCTCACAAAGCGATAACCCCCTTCCCATCTTATTTCTCTTTATATTCCCATCACTGAACCACAGTGCCTGGCACATATTAGGTACTAAAAAGATTTATTAAAATAAATTGAAAAATAAGGAGCCAAACACTGAACTTAAATTAATTATTACAAACTGAGGCAAAAATTATAACAATTCTTTTTAACTGTTTGTAACCTTTATTTTCAAGGTTGGATAGATAAAATTATAAAATCATTATATGCATGCTTATGTTTCCTGCCTTCACTCTTTCCAGGTGGATGACATTTGTCAAAGACTTTCTTTCCTCCTCTCTTCCTCTCATCTTCTTCCCTTCCTTTTCCCTTCCCCTTCCCCTTCCCCTTCCCCTTCCCTTCCCTTCCCTTCCCTTCCTTCTTTTCTCCCCTTTGCCACTGGACATGGGCTAGAGTGCTCCACCTGTGGATGGGTGGCCAAGTGCTCCGCCCCCATCACACCGACTGTCTAGTGTTGGTAGATGTCCATTGATGGCCTGAGCCATGGCAGTAACAACATAGATTTTAAAGGATTCCTAGAGAAGCTGTATTTCCTGAATTAGCATTCTGAAATTGTACATCTATTAAAAAAAAACACTGATAAGATTCATGACTGATTATTAGTCTCAGTCTGACTAACTCAGGAGTTAATGTGCAATTATACTTGTTAATGGATCCCATTGGAAATAAGATGCTGATGACTTGCAAAGCAGGACTTTTCCTCAGAATGTCAGATGGCCCTTCTTAATATTATCAGGACGGTCTGATGTATAGCATACAGAAAGGGAAATGGCCCAAGGGGGTGGGAATTAGTAGCACTTACAAGGTTTTGTGTTAGTACTTATTTTTAAAAAAATACTTTCAACCACTCAGAAATATAAAATGCATTTTCTATATTTTGTAAAGTGAGAGCTAACCAATAACACAATTCAATAAAAATGCCACTCTTGACATTGTTCATTTTTAATATGAAAATTTGAAACAATATGAGATCTAAAACATTATTTTTCTTTTCCAAGTCATGATATTCTTAAATATCTTTTTTAAAAATGTTCTTTTAATATTTCAAATTTCATTCCACTAATGTAAGCATCCACTATATAATTTTTTTAGCTATGAATATATAAGTCAGAGAAAAGTACTCCTGAACTGGTGCACATATTAATTACACTGTTTCCTTAGATACATGGCTCAGAATGAGGATGCCAACAATAAATGTTAACTTTAATTTTCTCACGTGTTGGTGTGTGCCTTTGATTGTGTGCATCGTTGTTCATTTGCAGGGGATGAGAAGTAGGATGAGTTGGGGATTTTAGACTCGATGTTCAAATACAGGACAGAAAATATCCAAGCCTGCACTTATTTTATGATAAAAGAATAATAGCTTTAGCAATCACTAATCTTAAATAATATTCTAAAATTACTGAATACTGTCCTTTATGAAAACATATGGATTAGGAATTGGGTGTGTAAATAGGATACTGAGAGTGAGAGTAGATGGGAGACCTCTATCCTCTATACTCATTCATGCTTCAAGAGAACTCATTTATATTCGGTGCCTGTGAACACCCTGGGCCCTAAGGGTGTGTGTGTGTGTGTGTGTGTGTGTGTGTGTGTGTGTGTGTGT
>NW_017731726.1:234588-247714 GCF_001890085.2 Hipposideros armiger
TGTGTGTGTGTGTGTGTCTGTGTGTGTGTGTGTAATATCTTCCTAGTTTTACATTCCTACACCTAATCACCAGATGTCAAATTTTTTATACTGATGGTAGTAATTTTCCTTTGTCTAAATGAAAGAAGAAATTCCAAATTAATCAAAACTTGTATTAGTATAAATAGCTCAACAACAACAAAAAACATCTGTACAATGTAGACTCTGAAGCAAGCTTCAGCTTGGTTTCAGGAAAGTCAATCACCTAGTGATTGGTTTTCATCAGGGAAATAAAAGTAATCAATGTTCTATATGTAAAATCAACAGAAACTTCTCAAATGCTTTCTGTAATTGAGGACTGTTTAGTTTCTACTGGAATCCCTAATTGCATTTCCTAATTATTCAAACTGGGAGGCCACCCAACTTCCAATTTGTCCTAAACTATGTTCCTGGAGTATTGAAAATGGAACTCAAATATTATCATTTCCCCCCAATAGGAATCTCATTCACTGCCTATTATGTAACATATGAATAAATAAAGTAAATATTGTTTTACTTTATGTAACAATTTAGTGTCAGTAAATATACTTATCAATTGTTTCATTTAGCAATGATTCTCTAACACATTAATACTGAAATTTTAATGACAGGTACCTAATAGCATTTTAATAAACAAATACCACTTTTTATATGATAATACATTTTGGTAACTGTTTTGATATAATTTCAGGTTTACTCAAAGTTGCAAGAGTAACACAAAAAATTCCTGTATGGGCTGACTTGTGTCCTCCAAAAGGAAATGCTGGAGTCCTAATCCCTAGTACACATGAATGCTATCTTATTTGGAAACAGGGTCCTTGCAGATGTCATTAGCTAAATTAAAATGATGTCATGTTGGAATAACCAATAAGACTGGTGTCCTGTGTTTAAAATATTATTTTTTCTCTTCCAAGATACGATAGTCTTAAATATTTTTTAAACGTTCCTTTTACATTTCAAATTTCATTCTGCTGATGTAAGTGTCCAATACATAATTTTTCAGACACAGAGGGAAGATGGGCAGATGAAGGAGGAAGCAGAGGTTGGAGGGATGCTGCTATATGCCAAGAAATGCCTGGGGCCACCAGGAGCTGGAAGAGATAAAGAAGGATCCTCTCCTAGAGGTTTCAGAGGGACAGTGGCTCAGCTGATGGCTTGATTTTGAAGTTGACCTCCAGAATTGCAAGACAACCCATTTCTGTTGTTTTAAGCCAGCCAGTTTATTTTACTTTGTTATGGAAACCCTGGGAAACTAATAGTCTACCCTTTACCCAAATTCACCAATTATTTATACTTTTCCCTAATGTATTCTCCCTCTCCTTCTCATTTCTCCTGAATCACTGAGAAGTGAGTCCCTTTACCCCTAGTTTACTGTGTATTTCATAAGAACATGTATTTCATAAGAACATGTATTTCATATTCTCTCGCACATCATCAAAATCAGAAAATTTGCCCAATGATAAATGCTATTCTCTAAACCACAGTCCCTATCCAAATGTCATTCATTTCTTCCAATTATATCTTGATAGCACTATTTTTCCGACACAGGATATAATCCAAGATCGCCCAGGGCATTTGGTTGTCCTTTCTCTTTAGTCTCCCACAGTCCGGAACACTCCTCGGTCTTTTTGTTTAAGATCTTCTCTGGTATGTCTTTACAATAAGATTTTTGGCAAGAACACCACAGAGGGGATGGCGTGTTGTTCCCATTACAGAAGGCACATGCTGTCTCTTGGTTCATAATTCTGATCACCTAGTTAAGGTGATTTTTGTTGTTTTTTCACTTTAAAGTTGCAGCTAAGAATCCATGAGTTCATGCTGATATCAATAAACAAATGAATACCTGAATACAGGGGAGAAGGAAAAGTGCTATGGAAATTATAATAGCAACTAATAAATGCAGAATAATGATAAAGTTAGAATTTACCATTCGTGACAGTAACAACAGATTCAGACAAGAGTCATCGGGGATGTTAAAACTAAAGCAAACTTCTGATTAGGAATAAAATATTTACGTATTCCTTACATATACAGCCACAAAATATTCAATTTAAATATAAAAATGCTGGCATCTAGCATATTAGGGAAAATAGAAAAATTCTGTGAGTGGACTTGCAGACATTTCTCTTCTTTCTGCAGAAAATTTTGTATTCATGTGCTAATAGGAAAAGTGAAGGTTATCCCAAACTCACTTATCCAAATCCACATTCCCCCAAACTTTGTCACTTTACATTACCTTACTCTGTTCTAATTTTCTTACAGTGATGATTGTGATCCAATATCTTAAATACATACATATTTACTTTTTGACAGTATTCCACACTAGATTTCATGCTCCATGAGAGAAACTACTTAGATATTACTATATATCTAGGCTCTATTACACTTTCTAGCGTACTATATGTGCTCAGGAAATAAATGTTAAGTAAATAAATGAATAAATTATTAATATTAAATTATACACTTTATATATATTTTATCACTGACAATTTTATATGTTAGGAATGTTTTGTTTTGGTTTTTCTTAAAAACTTTAATTGTGGACACTAAAATTTAAATGTCATGTAATTTTCAAAGGTCACATATTCTTCCTTTGATATTTTCAACCATTTTAAAATGTAAAATTTTAGCTTACAGTCATACAAAAATACGTAGTGAGCTGGATTTAGTCCATAGGACAGAGTTTGCTGACCACTGGAATCAAATAAAATATACAATGTCAAATACAGATGAGCACAAGCTCTCAAAGTCTCATTTGAAATTTGGAAATTTTATTTTTTCCAGCTTTACTGAGATATAATTTACATATAAAATTGTGAAAGTTTAAGGTGTACAATGTGATGATTTAATACACATATATATTGCTTGATGAGAACATTTTTAAAATTAGCAGTTTTAGTTATAGGAAAAGTTATATATTTCTTGACATGCTTGTGGCTACTTCTACATTAGTTTTTCACAGGTTTTGGCTATTTTAAAATTGGGCTATTGTTTTTGTTACTATTAAAAAAATACTTGTAGTTTTTTAGTACAAACTCTTTGGAGGAGAGACCAAAAGTTCTACAAACCAATCTATTTGAAATGCTAAGTATTCAGGCATGATAAATCATAAAAACAACTTAACTTGAATTTTATTACGTTTTCTTCAAATATAATAATCACACACATTGCATAAATTGCTTTATTTACATTTGTTTGAAAAACTATATTAGAAGACATTTTATGCAATATTCATATCCTATAAAGTTTTGGGGTACATTAGCATGTTAATACTTTGAGGGACATTTAAATGTATAGACACAGATCTTTGTCACCGGTCCATAATGTGTTAATGTCTCTTCAAAGTTCTCCACTAAAGAAATTAGTTGAAAATTGTCCCCAAATTTTTGAAATTCATTTAACCAAAAATACCCTATTTTGGAAATGTAATAATATCTACTGCTCAACTATTCATGTAGTCTCCTAGTAAACAAAAAAAGTTGCTATCCAACAAGAAACAGACATTCAAAAGAAAGGAAAAAGATTTAGACAAGAATAAGAAGCCTGACTGTGGCTTCTTATATAGAAATCCATAAAATTTTAATTATGTATTTTCCACTATTTTGCATTCATTCAGTTAGTAAGTTTTGTGAAACTATGAAAAAATGGAAAATTGAATATTAGAACTCAGAGAGTTGCAAAATAGGGATGCAATAGTGATACGGGGAGTAGCCCCCCACTGAAAAACTTTGATTTTAAGCTTCCTTTTCCTTAAAGTTCCCTTTTTCCCAATTTTATATCTCCTACCCCCTGCTTTAGATAATTGCCCTGAAATTTGTGGTTCATACTTATTGATTGTAATCATTGAAGCCTAATGTTCTTTCCAAACCCATAGCCATCCTGCATCAATCATTTTGAGCTCTGCTCTTTAGAAAATTTATTAAAATCTATTTTTCCTCATTCAGGGGCCTTGGGGATACAGATGATACCCCAACAAGATTACCAGTCCCAACCAAAGAAGCCAGCACGGTCTTTCAGGTGGATCTAGAGACCCCTTCCTCTCATCTGAGATCAGCTAGGGTGAGAGTTCCATGAATCCCCAACAGGTAGGGACAGCTCCATGCCCCTGCCCAGCAGGAAACAGATACAGAAGAGACCTCCTGTCCCTCAGCCTCCCATAGAGATTTTATGGGGATCACGTCTCTCAAGGGGAAAACTAGGCAGGCAGTTAGAGGCAGGCACTGGGTCTCTGCATTCCTGCATGTCCAACACAACCCACAGGATGCAACTACCCAAAAGACCTCCCCTCTCCACCCAAAACTTCCCCTTCTCACTGTAATTCACTTACACCTGCACAGCAGAGGCCACCATGACCTCCATCTCACCCTAACCTCATTATACCATCATTATAACATCATACATATGCCCAGAAGTTCATTAATATTATAACAGACTGAACTCTGGGAAGGGTCATGCACAGTCTAAGAGGGTGAGGCAATGACCCCTTATCAATCACAGGTGTCAATCAAGTGGTCCTGTACCTGGAGAGGAAGAGCCCATCCCAGAGAAAAAAAGATAAAACCCACAGGCTCCTGTGAACCACTGTCCTTACAGCATTTTGAGCCTTGCTTTTGCTCGGCCTGCTCCAATCCCTTTGGAATATACTTTCTCTTCTAATAATGACCCTTGAACCACTGCTTTCTGCTTGGGCCCGCTTCTATTTCTTTGAAGTGTACTTTTCCTTCTAATAAATTGCCTTTTCATTGCTTTACCTCGGTATCTCATTCAATTCTTTGCTCGAGATGCCAAGAACCTGGACAGCGCACCGAAAAGGGCCTGCTCCCCAGTAACAATGGGACGAGGGAGTGTTTGAGTTGGTGGTGGTAGGAAGCAGAGGAGAAAGAGAAAGGGAAC
This sequence comes from Hipposideros armiger, assembly GCF_001890085.2. Classification (NCBI taxonomy): domain Eukaryota; kingdom Metazoa; phylum Chordata; class Mammalia; order Chiroptera; family Hipposideridae; genus Hipposideros; species Hipposideros armiger. The sequence goes on from NW_017731726.1 coordinate 239,500, forward strand.
TTCGTTTGGCATAATGAAAAGAAACAAGGCTTGGGGTCAGAAAAGCCTTTCTCTGAGTGCCAAGTTACTGCTCAGTGGTTTTGTGAGCAAGGGCAAACCCCCTAATTCTTCCCACTTTGTTTGCAAAGTGCAGCCAACTATTAGTACTTAATGTATATTACAGTTGCCTTCAGTCTAAGCCTATTTAGTACCCATCTATCAAATCACCCATCCTTCCCTGCACAATGTTTCACTATGTCTAAGAATTCAAATCCTGAAAAGAATGGGACAGAATAAAGTAGTAGGCAAGAAAGAGGGGAAATTCAGCCCAGAGGTCCTTGAAATATTGACGATGTAGATTGGGTTTGCTTTCCTTCTCCCCCTCAGTCTTAACATACTGTATATGTGACAAAGCTAACCATGAGAAAAGGAAATAATTTTAGTGAAAGGCAAGAAATACTTATAAAATGTAATTCCCAGAATACATAGGCACAATGTTAAAATTTCTGAGTGCAGTATTTGTAACAGACCAGAAGAAAACAGAATGCCCTCTGTTATTAGTTATTGAATAGAACTTAATACATCTTATATACCTCATACCTTGAGATGTATAAGTCAACCCTCTATAAATCTGTTTCTTAAAAATAACCTAGGTGTAATAAAACACATTTATAAAAGATTAAGTGGAAACTTGCAGGTACCTCTGAAAGAGATCTCCAAAAAATGTGCCCAATCATTTATTTCCAGGTAATTTACTAGTTAATTATTGAAAGCCTATATTTCAGCCAGAGACTCAGGAAAGCACTGCAAAGCTCTATTGCTCACAACCAATTATACGAGAATAAAAAGAAAAGGTTTTCACAATTCTGACCTTGTGTTCAAGGACGAACTCCAAAGAACTGCTAAACCTTCAAACAAATCAGGACAAAGATAGCAAACTGTTTTTATAGAAAGACTAGCAAACCCATAAGAGTCCCCCCAAAATGAAACCCAAAATCACTGAAAAAGAGCAGTAGATAATGACTCAAAAAGGCAACTAAAGGCACAGACATAACAAATGCACAAGTTCTTGTGAAGTCCTACCTCTCTCTACCCTGCATCGATTTACATTCTTTACTATTGGTGAATTTGGCAATTGGCAGGAACTCTATAAAAATTATTCAGAAAGCAACCCCTCATTCTGAAATATGCATGTCATCAAAAGGAACTGGTGAAGAAACTCTTAAATCTTGCTATCCCCAACCACTGAATTGTGACCTCTTTCCCCAAACTGAGCTGAGACGTCACAGTTGATAGCCCTGCAGCAGCTGGGGAAAGAAGCTGTCAGGTAGGGTGTGCACCAGGCAGAAACCTGAAACAGAGCGAATTACCCTTGATAACCACCAGTGAACAGAGCTGAGAAGGAAGGACCCAAAGTCTTGGCACCAGCTACCTTGGTATCTGCGTCTGATCAGAGGACTGTTGAGCTTCTACCTGCCCACAATCATGAAAACTTAGAGACCTGGAGGAGAAGGTTCCTGGGTCTCTGGTCTCAAGCAGAGACTTTTCTGCACATTTCCACTGTTTAAGCAGAGAGAGAAAACTAGAAGTGAGTAACTGTCCTTCAGAGTCTAGTTTTTGGGCAGATAATGTAGGAGGCTATACATCTGGGGAATCCATTTATTCATTAAGAAACTACGTATCAAGCCCTTATTATGATTAAAGTGTACTTTGAGATTTTAATGATTGCAAATGTTTATGGTAATGAAAGTTTGCAACCTGTGTTACAACAATTTAAAATTTTATAACAGTTGAAATTATATTGTTTATAGCTCCATCTGTAAATGCCCTGATGTCAGTAATTATTACTTTGGAGCACATAAATATTTATGAGTGACACTGCTTTCATGCTAACTGACAGACCATGTAGAGAAAACAAACTATGTAAGAAAGGAAAGGTAACCCTAGAATCCCAAGTGGCCAGGGTGTGAATAGCATTTACAGTCATACCAAAGAAATCTCTACATAGTACGACAATGGAAGCTTGATGTGATGATAAGAGGAAAACAGGTACATGAGCAGAGTGTATGTATCTTGTGCGGCTTGGATGCATGTGAACAGAATTGAGTTTCCGTCTTCCACACTAAAGATGAAAAATCGAGGGGTAGCAACATACAAATAGTTATTCAGCATGAAACCAGAAGAATCACCTAAAAGAGTTAAAAGTGGTTGTAGCTGGGAAGAAAAATTCAAAGGGAAGGGTTGAAGGGAGGAAAGTGGTTAAATTTTACAAGGCTTAAAATAAGCCTCATAAAACTATTTGACTTTTTAAAATATGGTTATGTATGACAGATAAAAATGTAAAGTGAAAAGAAGTGATAGCACACATAAAAATACTTGTCATGAGATATTTATTGCCATAGTCATGAAATGATGTAATGGTGGTATCACAGAAATAGGAAAAAAGTAGAGAAAATTTATATAGCATCTCTAAAATAATTAATGGTGTGTGTATATATATATATATATATAGATAGATAGATAGATATAGATAGATAGATAGATAGATAGATAGATATAGATATATAATGCAACTTCATATTATTAAAAACCATATTGTGGAAGAAAAGTTGAAGGCCTGGAGAAATGAATAAAAATGTGTCTAAACAGATAGGCTACCAAGATGTAAATATGGTATCAGATAAGTACAGTGTGACTATTACACGTGTGGGGAAGGAGAGGTGAGGGAGATTAAGAAACACACTAAAATCAAACATATTCAGTGATTATCTTTACATGATGGAATTATTAGTGTTTTAAATTTTTCTTCTTTATGTTTGTGGTATCTCAGTTTTCTACATTAAATGCATGATATTTATATAGAGAAAATATTTTTCAAAATGCACAATGCACAAAACTGTAAAACTACATGAACACACAGGACAATTGTCTTGAGTTCACGGCAAGTTTCAAATCTACTAAATTCAAAAGTCAGGAGTAAAACTTTAGATAAGTTAACAATTATCTGGTGAGCTAGATAAAAGATTTTAAAAAATACTGTTTCATGAGAAAACCTATTGAGAGTTTCTGAGAAAAAAACTCAGAAAAGAAATCATGGCTCTCACTTGTAAAGAGTCCCATATGGTTAGGGTAAATTTAACATCCTTTCAAGATATTTTGCAAGTCACTTTTATTATATATCCTACGAAGCCACTCATTTCCCTTAGTATGATGGTTTTATGTGAACCACCCTAGGTACTTAATAAATATTTATGGACGAAAGACCTTGCATAAAAGAGCCAGTGCCCTCCTACTGCATATCATTCATTGCATTATTCTCCAGTACCAATCTGTTTGTTTTGCTTCTTAAAAAGGCCTATGTTGCTCATCTGAACACGTCATATCTGCTCTGAGTAAATACAGCCTTTTCCAGATCTATTTACCGACAAACTGAAAATATGGGCAGTTGATACTTTCTGTGCCTTAATACCCTGTGTTAATGGCCTTTGTGTGCAATTTATCTCTAGTGTTATGGCACCCGCATCTATATTTTTCTTTCGTTAATCTAGAATATTCTAATATAGTTTTAATGCCCCCACACTGTAATATATATATATATATATATATAAATGAAGGGGGAACCACAAAAAGTTTAACATGCCCTCACATTTGATCTAGGAATGCAGTTTGCAGCATTCTTAGAGTTTGCTTTCCCATGTATAACTAACTAGCTGTTCCTGTTAATTACACCTTCCCACTGCCACAAGGAAATTCTCAAAGCATTTTTCCCCTTGACTTTCATAGCAATACAAGCTTATGGCTTTCCTTCTAAATATGGCTTCTCTTTTCCAGTCTTCTTTGCAGCCTTCCATTTCTCTAACAATCCTTTAATTGGTTTACTTTGGGCCCTCTTTGAAATCTTTCTTTTTTCAGACTCCATATTTCCATGTGTTGATCAGATTTCGTAGGGGCTTCTGTTACCATGTACAGCCTATGCAAGTAAAACCTCTCTCCCTCCTGAGTTCCAGGACCAGCTGCCTCCTAGACTTCTCCAGCTGGATGTCTCCTGTGGCTCATGATCTTAATGTGTTTTAAAAAGAAGATCATGGCCCTCTCACATCAAAAAATTTCTGCACTGGTGTTTGCTTTCTTGGTAAATTGCACTATTCCTTCCAAGTTCCCCAAAACAGAAAGCTTGGAGTCATTTTTAAATCCCCTCCCTTTCTTTAACTCCTACATTAAAAACATCAACATTACTGTTGATTTCACCTTGAAAATATATCATCTATATGTGCTTTATTCCCATGACTGTGACCCTAAACCCACAATCACCAGTGTTTTATGGCATGTTTTCCCAAAGGCAGTGCCTCCAACTGGGGGCCCCTTCAATCCTTCCATCTTACTCCACTGCTGCCCAGTTTTCAGGGAAGGTCAGGCACTCTTCTTTGAGCTGCCAGAGTAACCCTTCCTTACCCAGTACAGCCCTCACTGAAAGCTAAAATTTGGTATATGGCATGCATAACAATTTATGTCAATATGTTAATAATGATACACTAAGAAATGAATTCGTGTTTATGCTCATTTTTCACATTCTCTACTACACCAGAATATCCGTGTTGAAGACCAGAGACCCTGTTTCTCTTGTTGCTCTGGTGTTCTCAGGAGCAGCCATAGCACCAGGCACAGAACAGACCTAATAACAACGGTAACCATGTGAGGACATGGATGCGTTAATTAACATGACTGTGGTAATCATTTCACAAAGCAGACTTACATCAAATCACTATGTTGTATATTTAAAATGTATACAGTTTTACTTGCCAATTATTGTTGGGAGCCAGCTGCACCTCAGTGTCTGACACGGCCTAGCACACTGCTATTGTGACAAATTCTGAAGCTCTGACTGAGAAACAAATACTGCTTTATGTTTTGGAAAATTTAAATTCCTCTTTGGATGCCCCCAGTAGGATAAAGATCTGACACCCCTGCTTATATTGGTTGTTTAGTTTATCTTAACTGAATAAGTGAGTTTTAGACATATTGAGATAATTCTGTTTTACTGCTAGTTTCTTAGTAATAGACAAGTTATGCACCTTATAATTCTTAAGATCCTATTTAGCCAGTAGTGTTTGAAATAATTGCTAAGTAGTACACATCCTTTAGGCGCCAGGGCAGGAACTCTGCTCCGGCCACAAAGGTTATAGGTAGAAATTGAAACATTGTTAGGATAAGTTGGTCATTAGCATAGAACAGGTCAGGCTGTACCCTGTAACAGAAACATCAGGAGGAAGAAAAGCTCTGAGAAAAACAACTTACAAAAGGGCAAAAGTTTAACTCTGGAAAAGGTCAACTGCCCAGTATAAAAGGGACATGCTGTAAAAATAAAGTGAGACACTTCTCTTCTTGAAAAAGCACTCCTGTGTCTCTGCGCGTTTTTTCCTTTTTCCTCGCCGACTCCGCCTCTACCTGAGGGAACCCCTGGACCTGTGGGAGCTGGTCTCCTGCAAATTATATTTCAATAAAGCTGGGGGGTGGGGAAGAATTAAGAACCTCTTATGTTCAATGGCCATTAACAGGGCTTAGGAGCTAGAGTAGCTCCCCTCAAATTCTTACTCTGGTTAACCCCAAATATATAACTTTGGGTAAAAAATTTGATGTTTGCCCCATTTCCTGATGTGATCAACTTGCCTTTAGATCAAGTGAGATAAATTAAGTAGGAAAAACAATGAAATGTGCCCACTGACTTCATCACAAAGATATATGACAAGAGTGTTCTGGGCAAGGGTCATGCTGAGGGGCTCGAGTGGACAGAAACCGGATTGCGTGGATGGAAGAGTGACTGGGAGGTGACCAGCTGGGGTCAGCCAGAGCATAGTGTTCTTCTGAGAAGCATGGCCATGAAAATGAGAAAGACAATAGGGTGACAACTGGAAGAAATAAATTTAGTTTTTCTTATTTTTTAAATTAATGGAAGATACCAGGACATAACTATACATTTAAAAGAAAAGGCTAAGAACGACTATGAAAAGATGATGGAGAAATCCTTGGAAAGGTGGTACTTAGTGGAATCTAAGAGAGGATGTGGGAGGATTTAGCTTATAAAGGAAAACAAACATCTCTTACCTTATGACCTAGCAATTCCACTCTTGGGTATCTATCCAGAGAAACCCAAGACACTAATTCGAAAAAATACATGCACCCCTATGTTTACTGTAGTGCTATTCACAATAGTCAATACTTGGAAACAACCAAAATGCCCATCGGTAGACGACTGGATTAAGAAACTGTGGATTAAGAAACTGTGGTAACTTTATATAACGGGGTATTACTCCGCTCTAAAGAAGAATGAAATCGTACTATTTGCAACAATATGGATAAACCTAGAGCACATTATGTTAAGTGAAATAAGTCAGTTGGAGAAAGAGAAACACCATATGATCTCACTTATATGTAGAATCTAAAAAACTGAATAAATGAGCAAAGTAAACAGAAATAGTGTCAGAGATGTAGAGGAAAAACTGATGGTTGCTAGGTGGGAGGAAGGAGGAGATGAGGAGAAAGAGGAGGGGATTAAAAAGCACAAATTGGTAACTAAAATATTGCCACGGAGATACGAAAGACAGTTTGGGGAATATAATCAATTATGTTGTAAAAATTTTGTAGGGTGCCAGATGCGCACATGTCTTATTAGGGAGACCAGTTCATGGACTGTGTAGATGCCTGAACACTGTGCTATACACCTGAATCTGAAGCTGAATAATATTGTATGTCAACTATAATTATAATATATATATATATATATATATATAATATATATTTTATATATATAATATATTTTTTAATATATATTTTTTAAACACACACACACACACACATTGGGTTGTCAGAAAAATCATGACGTATTTTTCTGTTTTTCATTGCAAAAATGCATCATGACTTTTCTGACAACCCAATATATAGTCACAGGATATGGAGTACAGCATAGGGAATAGAGTCAATGGAATTGTAATAGATATATCTCATGTCAGAGGGGCAATAGATTGGGGGACAGGGGTTATCACTTTGTGAGGGGTGAAATATCTAACTATTACATTGTTTTACATACCTGAAACTAATAAAAAAATGAAAGACTGAATAAATAAAAAAAAAGAACCACCAATAGTTTGTTAGTAGGCAGTTGGGGGCAGTAAGCCTAAAGAGTTTTCAGTTTTCTCAGTGAAGTTGAAGTCAATATCACTGCTGAGAAAGAGAGTAAATATTGTATGATGGCCATGTACATAAAACGCTAATAATGAGGCTCTTAGCTCACTTCTGCCATAGTTCTTATTGGATAATCAGATTTACTTTGAACCATTTGGATTTATAGCTCATTTTCTAGGGAGGAATCTGACCTCCAAAATAGCAGCATACCCTATGTCCTAATATTTACAAATCAAAGTGATGGAAAGGGTTTTTTAAAACTAAACAACATAATAGCTTAGAGCGATATTTAACCCAGGAATAGTTTAAGCAACTAATGAGTTTTGGAATGATTTAATTTTGAACTATCAGTGACTTAAACCACCTAACACAAAGTAAGCAACGTGTTTTTGAAATACCATTTGCTATTTCAGTTATGACAAAATGGTTGGGTTCCAGCAGTTGCCTGCAGCACCTATTAAAATGATCGAGTCCCACACTGTCCATCAGACACAGTCCATGACACACTTCATCCAACAGGCGGTGGAATTACTAACGTCACATGTTCAAACACAGAGGACCAAGAATTGAGAAAACATTCACTGCAATTTCCAACATCATTTCATCGTTACTGAAGTGAAACAATGATAAAGACATTATTACTAAGCCTCACTTAGTAAATGACTATCCATTTACTAACAGTTCCTCCTACGCTTGATTTCAAGAAATGAAAAAGTTTTAAAAGGTCTCCCCATGATAAGTAATAGTAATTATTCAGCAATTCATATTGCCTATCAGCCTTTTTAAAAACAAAAAATAATTAAAGTGGCATTTTATTCTTTACTTGTCCTTACTCATTTCTTGAAATTATGTATAATAGATATCTTTTACAGTAAATTTATCAAATGGCTCCAGGACATGTGAGTATCAAATCATATCCCCCCCCCCAAAAAAAAAATTCAATAAGAGAAAGAAAAAGCCTGAGATGATTAGTCGGGAACACAGGTAATCATTCCCCCAATACGAGTATCATCCAGTTTTGTACTCAATTAAATCATTTTTCTTTCAAATAATTAAT
>NW_017731726.1:250147-252892 GCF_001890085.2 Hipposideros armiger
TGCAACCCTACAGTTCTCAGGCCAAAAAAGTAGAAGTCATCCCTGACTCCTCTTCATTCTCTCAAGCCCTAAATCCAATCCCATACCAAATACTGACAACTTGATCGTCAAAACATCCTGATGTCAGCCACTTCTCGAGACCTCCACCACGTCTAGCCTAGATAGTGGCAACAGTTCCTATGAGTGTTCCCCGTACTTCCCTTCCCTTTGTCTATTTTCAACAGAGCAGCCAAAGAGATCTTTCTAAATGCACGTCAGATCACGTCACTTCTCAACTCAAAAACTTTGCAAAGGCTTCCTTATTGACCTGGGGTACATAAAAGTAGATGCTAACTAACATCCTTGCAACAGGCTCACTTAGCTCCACTGCCTGTCTGATTTCCTGTCCTGCCCTGACCTCATCTGCTGCACTTGAGCTGCACTGGTCTCCTTGCGGCTCCTCGAGCACAAGCGACTGCCACACAGCTTTGCACTTGCCGTTCCCTCTGCCTGGCACATGTGCACCCACATTTCCACGGGGCTTGTGGCTCAAATATCACCTTCTCCCACAAGTAATCCCTTAATACTCTCTACTCCTTACTTCTTATCTCCTCCAACAATTCTCTTTAGTTGACATTCTGTATATTTCATTCACTTATGTATTTGTTTCCTGTTTCTCCCCAGGAGAATGTAAGCTACAACAGGTAGGGATTTTGACTTCTTTTGCTCCCTGCTGAACCCCCTTAGTGTAGAACAGAAAGCATTTAAATATTTATTGAATGCGTGAATATGCAGTCTCTCTGACTCATCAATAAGCTTTGGAAAATGAAAAGTGTATTGGACATGAAACACTGAATACACAATGGCATGTAAGTAAAATAAATCTCAATTTTGAGGCTGTTAGCAGGGATATATTTCTATATTCATTATAATTTTTATGACAATGTATTTCATCAACATTTATTTGAAAGTAAATTACTTCTGTGGATGGATGGTGAGCTGCCTATCACATGATGGCAATGAGGCTACTCAGACATGCTAATCCATTAAAGAAATCGCTTGGTGGTACACTTACATTGCTTGCTTTTGTTTGCTTTTGCCATTATTCTATAATATAAAATGTCTCTTTTGTTCACTGTGTAGCACTTACAACATAGTAGTCAGTCTGTAAATATTTGCTAAATGAATAAATTATAATTTACTTGAGGGAAGAAATTATATTAAAAATAGTTGGTGATCAATAAATATTACTTAAATGAATGAAGATAGTTGATCAGTATCTGAAGTTCACTGAATAATAACTAGGAGATGTNAAAAAAAAAGTCTATTGTTGTTCTCCCAGCAGGCTAATGATGGAGCAGATACTGATGGTATTTTACAAGCATTTGTTCAAGGCACAGATGCACTGATACAACATGCTAGAAATATATACATATGAACATATATGAACATATTGTATAAGAACATATTAAAAGAAATATGTCCAGGTTTTCAAGAGAATAAAACCTGACATCTTTGAGTTCATCACTTTTCAGTCTGTATGATTTAATCTTGAGTAACAGAAAAGCTTCTTACAATCTGGGATATACAAATTACAGTATAATTCTTTTAAAAAATAATAATAATTTGAATTATAGAGCATCAATGCCTGAACATGGCACAAATTTAAAAATATTTTTTAAACTGGATAATATAGACTGCAAAACAAAAAAAATGTATATGTGTGAGATGCTCAAATAATAAAGTAAGGTAAGTGAAAGAAAAGTGTCTCAGTTAATAAACTTTGTATAATAATGTATATTATATCATACATAATTATATGATATATAATTATATATTGAATATAAAAATATATAACATATTAAAATATTATTTTACTGAGAGCCAAAACACATAAATTTGAGATTCTAGTATATAGTCTCTTTGATATTAGATTTCTTTATATAACAAATAAGAATTACATGCTAAATGTATTGCTTACATCATAGAAATATGTTCTACATTCCCAGTAAGATAGTTCTAAAACTTCTAGGAAACTACAAAACTCTATTCAACTGTATGATGGAAACTAAGATAATAGTAAGTCTTTGTCTAAATTTTGAAAATGTATTGCAGAAATCCATCATTTTTTTACTCACCCCAACTCCTAAAACATACTGGGTTTAGATGATTTCTACTATTTCATACTTAAAATTCTAAAAAGGGCCAATTGTTTTGCTTAGTAATAAACATAGTCAACCCTCATTCACAGATTCCACAGTTGTCAATTTGCCTACTTGCTAAAATGTATTCGTAATACCAGAATTAGTATGCGTGGTATTTTCATGGCCATCTGTGTATGTGCGCAGAGTGGTGAAAAATTCGAGTCACCCAATGTGCAGGTTTGCAGCTGAGGTCCCAAGGGGCGACACTCCGATTTCCTGTTTCAGCTCTTACAATGTAAATAAATGTCCTTATTGCAGCCTATTTAGCACCACATTTTTTCATATTTCTGAGCCTTTTGTTGGTGAGTTCATTGTTTAAAATGGTTCCCAAGCATAGTGCTAAAGAGCTTTCTAGGGTTGTTAAGGGTAAGAAGGCTGTGATGAGCTTTAATAGAAAATACGTGTGTTGGATAAGCTATGTTTAAGTGTGCATTATAGTAGTATTGGCGTTTATATGTCAACTGTATACTATATAAGGTGTCATTAAAACAATGTTTTTACAGTTCTTTTGAAGAATGTGTTGTGACCAGAGGCTCGCAGGAACCTAACACTTTATTTCCTC
>NW_017731726.1:255782-260897 GCF_001890085.2 Hipposideros armiger
GTTTCCACACATTTTTTCTCAACTAAAGTATTACATGTTGTGAAACATTATTAGATAATTATGTAGCCTTTTACATGCCATCAAATCTTCAGATGGTAATAAACTGAATTGCTTTACTTACTAATACAAGGAGCAGGACAATATCAGGGTTGTCACATGCACAGGCAATGTGCATTGGTGTCCAAAAATCTTCATCCTGGTGGTTGACATTGACGCCTCTGTCAATCAGAATCTCTGCAATGAAGGCATTATCATACCGAGCACACTAAAAGAAAGGAATAAAAGGAAATGTAATATTATAATAAACTATGGTAAGGTTTATTCCAAGTTTCCACGGATAGAAAACTTCAGTGCCAATTCTAGAAATTCAGAGATGGAGCTAGCCTGGGAAAGAATGTATTCACGTTTCCTAACTAACCTACAACATTTGTAAGATTTACGGGAAAATTGAGTCCATGGACAGGGAAACAAAAAAAATAAGAAAAAAGGGGCAGATATTAAAAAGAGAAAAAAAATTCACTACTTGGGTCCTCCTCATTTATAGATAGTATTATTAGAAAATCTTGCGCCATTTATCAGAATTATCTTTCTAAAACACAGACATGATCATATGGCCCTTTTGCTGTAAAACATGCATAGTTTGTCATTGCCAAAAGAATAAAGTTTCACCATTTTATTTAATCCAACACAGGCAAGACCCTTCACAGTCTTTCTAACTTCATCTATCAACACTCTCATACATAGCTTTCACACTAGTTGCATAAGACAACTAGGCATTATACGACATGCTGTCTTGTAAGTTAACTGTTATAATTAAAGCATCTTCTAACAAAAGTTTTAATGGTTGCATAATACTGTATTTTATAGATGATTCATAATATGCTAAATCAAAACTTCCAGAAACTTATTTTGCTCTTATTTTTCATTTACTATTTATATTTAGAACTCATCAATATTATATGTATAAATTAGGGCTGGCTTCATGGTATGGTCTATGCAGTTGTGCTTAGACTCATCCTCACTTGGTTTAAAGACCTGCTGTTCCGCTCTTGAATTTTTAATAACTTTTGTAGAATCCCACGTATTCATTTTGCACTGGACCCTGAAAATTATTCAGCTCTTGTATAAGTTTTTTTCATATTTCTATCATATGCTACATTAATGTCAAACACCTATTAATAGAATTAGTAAAAAGAAAAAGACCTATTAGTATGTTAAATGCCTATCAGTAAAATGTTTGTAAAATACCTATCAGTAAAAAATGTTTTAGTTGTAAGATACATGTTTTTGACAATTTTTGGATGTGTAGAACAGACTGTCCTCTCAAAATGAAGCACAAATCAATGCTACCACCAGAAGTACTGTCATACCAACGTATCTACCTATTGGCTGGATTAAAAGCCATTCATTGGAGGACTTCCACTTTTGAATAACAGGGACTGTATTTACCTGAATCAACTAAATAAACACAAAGTATGACCTCTGAGAGCTGGGAAGAAAACAAGGCAGCCCTGCAGTTGCTGTTGCTCCAGCCTACTGCCTTGAGGGAGTTCCCAAGCTACAGCACAGAGAGGAGAACCCCAATCTACCAGGGCTACTCATGGAGACTGAACAGAAGGTTCAGAGAGACCAAGTTGGCTAGGATGCACAGGGCAGAGGAGCAGAGAGCGCAGAACTTCCCAGAGAGAGAACAGCACAGATCTTCAGCTCTTCCCCTCAAGTACTCAGCAGAGTCATCATCAGTACATACATTCTAGGAAACTACCCAAGGTCAGAGAAAGAACTTCCTGAAAAGGAAGAGGAATCAGAGCTCATAAATTGCCAGAAATAGCGCCTGTTTCCACCAGCCAGGCTGGGATCCTCATAATTGATGGAGCATTGGGTAGTGTACCAGATGTGTTTTGCCTCCATGATGGGAAAATATTGGCCCTAAACATGGCTCTCCTTCCTCCTAAAGAAAATTTTAAATTCAAGTTCAGAAAGGATCAAACTATTTCTAAATAAACTGACCCAAAACAGAGCTCAGGATTATTTACAGAAATACAAAACTATTCAGTACCTAACAAGGCAAATTTTACTACCATGTTTACCTGAAAATAAGACCTAACTGGAAAATAAGCCCTAGCATGATTTTTCAGGATGCCTGTAATATAAGCCCTGCCCTAAACATAAGCAAGCTCCAGTTAAGATCGTCTGCAAGACATGACTGTTTGAATAAATGTAGATGTTTGTACATGAATAAATGAATAAATGTAGATTGTTGGTGCAACAATTAATATAAGACCTGGTCTTATTTTGGGGGAAACACGGTATGCGTACTATCCAAGAAAAAACTACCAGATATACAAAAAAGTACGAAAGTAGGACCCACAAGGAGGAGGAACGTGATCAGAGGAAACCAACTCAGAAGTGATATACCTATTTGAAGTAGCAAATCTGAGTGTTAAAACTGTTATTTTAACTATATTCCATATGTTTGAAAAGGCAGGGGAGCTACTGAACATTGTAAGTAGAAATATGAAAGATATTAAATAGGCTCCAATTTTACTTCTAGAGATGAGAAATGTAAAGGCTGGTATGAAAAATATACTACTGGATAGGATTAACGACAGACTAGATATTGCAGAAGACAAGATTGTTGAATTTAAAGACATCAGTTAAAGTGATATCAGTTATACAAAATGAAACACCAAGAGAAAAATGACTTAAATAAATGAACAGGCATCAGTGAGCTGTGGGAAAAATGCAAACAAACTAACACCAAACAGATGAACAGCACAGAAATGGGGACTATGTGAATATACTTATGTTTTTATTATTATTTAATTATCTTTAAAATTAGTAATTAGAAGACAATCCAATTTGAAAAATTAGGTAAAAGATTTGAACTGATACTTCACCAAAAATAAAAATAAATAAATAAATAAATAAATAAATAAGTTGTGGTTCCTAATCATAATACATAGTCATTGAAGAATATTTGTATCTTTCTCTATTACCAGAAAGACTCATACAATAAGCACAATGCATAGGAACATACAATAAGAACATATAATAAGTACACTGCACAACCACAGTGTAAGTTCCATGTAGAGGAAGATATGAGCAGGTATCGGTATTGGAATGAACAAAAGCACTTGGGCAATGTCAACATATGAAGTTTGAGAGAACAGTTTCAATTTTGAACTAAGATCTTCACCTATCTGATGCTCCACATCACGTGTAACTATAACAAAGAGTCACTACGATCAGCCCTGATGGTATGACCTGTGCCCCTATCCACAGTACCTGCAAGCTTGGGGACAATGATTGATAAGGTGAGGATCAGAGTAGGAAAGTTCAATAACCTTTTAGAATTTTAGGCCTGGATCCAATTTCTTTTAGGAAATTCATAAAGAAGTAATTTCTACTCTACTCTCGTATCTTTTAGATAGCTCACTGCATAATCAACAAGGATATGACCTCCTCCTCCTGTGCCTGTCAAGATATCCTCCACCTGCACCTTAGGAATCCACATTTACAATTCAAAGATACCCACGGTTTGGCTTTTCAGTGTCTTTTACCAAAAAAGAGTTAATTAGATACAGGTTTGAAAGTACTATCAGCCCCTCTCAAGTAATGCCATTTTTAGACTCACATTTCAGAGGATTATGAATAATAATTTGACAGCAATAAATACCTTCTAATAACACTTGTCTGAAAACATTATGATGGTTGAACATTCCTGTTACATATTCTTACAATAGTATTGTTATGTAGTAAACCTAATTCTTCCTAACAAAGAATTTCCTTCAAGCTAGCATATCTTCCTCCCAATTTGGGTTGTTCTTCATCACTTCGACCAATGTCTGGTGGCACTTTACAGCACCAGGGAAGTGGCTGAACTGCCACCCCATCGCCACTGGCAGAACTCTGACACCACCTGTTATCTCCACTTACAGCATGGAGCCAAGTGTCCCAGCTCCTCAGGTCACTATCCTCTACCTCTCAAAGTGCCAATCAGAACTAGCTACATAATTTGTGGGACCTAGTACAAAATGAAAGTGTGGGGCCCCTTATTCAAAAATGATTTAAGACTTTCAAAATGGTCACAGCAGAGCATGAAACCAAGCATGGGCCCTTGTAAGCACAAGGCCCTGCGTGACTGCATGGACCACACGCCCAGGAAGCCAGCCCTGAATTTCCAAGCCTTTTAATCAAACTGTCTCCCAGATTCCTTTAAGTCCACACATTACTCTTTCTCTCTCATTGACATCATCCCTTTGCTTACATTTTGTGCCTCTATTTGCCTCTCTGCCTCTTGTTGTACCATCTTGTATGGATACCCCTATTTCACATCCCCCAAGAAATTCCCCAGAAACAGCCTCTAAGAGGGTGTATTTTCCTCTGCTATGATTAATTTTATTGCCATTTCACCCTTACAGCTTTTGCCCTTTCTATTCTGGAAAAGCAAAGGAGGGTGGAGTTATATGATCGATGCCCAGAGGCTCTGGTGTGGGTGGCAGGGCAAAGTGTGGACAGCTTTCACATGGTGACTATTTTTGTCAACACCTAGACGGTTTTTGTAAGATATTTATTGGGTCATCAGGAAAGTCATGATGTATATTTCTATGTTTTTCAATGCAAAAATGTGTTATGACTTTCCCGACGACCCAATATTTAGACTTTTTCTCTAGAGTTCTAGTATTCTGCCTCTCTTCAAAATATGCTATTTACTCCACAATTTTAAAAATATTAAGCTGTTGAACCATCTCTATGGTAATAAGTTCCTAGTTACAGCTACTTCTTACAGCTCCTGAGACTTCAGAGAAATGTAAAGCGAAGCCCAAGATCAGCCCTATAAAGAGCATCGGGTTTTCTTGTAGGAGTAGGAAAGTGCTCTAAAACATTTAGAATTTAATAAGCTCCTAATAAAAAGCAGTCCTAACTATTTTTGTATTAACTTCTTTTATTAAATGAAACATATATGCTTATTGTTCAAATTTTTCAAGTATTGTATAAAAGGAAAGAGTAAAAATGAAAGACCTTGTCAACTTCCCCCAACCTGAGTCACTGTTAAAAAGTTGTCTAGTCTTCAAGACTTTCCCTGCTGATGAACAAGAATGCATATATTGT
>NW_017731726.1:262187-267065 GCF_001890085.2 Hipposideros armiger
CTGATGGTAACCACTTTGAGCACCTCTTGTAATTGCAGAAGTCAAACATGACTTGTATTCATCTTTTGTTATTGGTATATATTGAGTATTATAATTTAATAGTTTTTTCCCTTTCTTAAAACGTGTATACATGGTTTTGGTACCCTCTGTATTTTTTATATTTACCCCTCATTGGATACATCAATTGCAAATAACTTTTCCCATTAACTAGGTTGTCTTTTCATTTTGTCAATGGTTTCCTTCACTGTGCAGAAACTCTTTAGTTTGATGTAGTTCCATTTATTTATTTTTGCTTTTGTTGCCCTTACCTGTATGTAGTTCAATATTTTTAATAGTTGCATGGAATTCCACTGCTTAAATCACTGAAAACTAGAATTCACCAGGTGAAAGAAAGGATATTTCTTATTTATAGTATATTTCACTTAAGCTTCACTATGGTCTGCTGCTGTCAAAGAACCAAATTAAAAAAATTTCCATTTCAGCCCCCATTCAACAGGGTTTTGTTAACAACAGAAGTTCTTCCTTGTCAATGGCTCATTTATTAAAGGCTGTGACATAAAAGCCTGGCTAGCATTTTAGCCAAGCTTATGTGACTCTGTTTTCAACTTCATAAATATCATACTTTTTAAAAAAAGTTAAATCTGAGTTTCCATCTGTATTAGCCTCATGATACTAAACTCCTGGGGTGCTGATATTGTTACTTGTTGTCTGTATTTCCTCTCTGTCTCTGACAGTACCTGACACCTGCCTTAGGTTCGATGCAGGAATTACTTAATGAATTGTAGGTAAACAGACAAATTTAGATGTGTTGAAAATTTATTAAAAAAATGATAAAACTAAACATTTTATTTGCCAAAAGACTGTACTTTTTTAAAAAAAACCTTATGCTTCTCAAGTATCTATCTGTAATAAAGTGGGAATTGCTAATCTCTAACATAAAAGTTATTGTAGCACTTCTAATAGAAATGTCCTATGGAAATCTACACTTAGAGTTAGGTAGTCAATGAATAATAATTGAGTTAAATAAACAAAACTCTGGGAAATCATAACAACATCCACAGCTTATCTCTGGATGCCCCACAGAAACATACGCTGCCTCTTTCTCAAAGACACTCATCTAAGAGTATATAATTAGCGCTTCGGTGCTGATAAAGCATAGGCTTCCTAATGTGGGGTGCCTAAAAGGTAGGATGAACTGCAGAGCGACCTACTCACATGTGACATTTTAGATGGCTAAATTGCCTTTTTCAGTATCTGAGTCATTTTGAAACCCTGTAATTTTGTCTCTCTGGCAACCTGCAATTTTTCATTTGTTTTTATTTACTCAGTAAGCTCAGGTAAAGGAGACACAGCACTGAGCCCATATTCTCCAGCAGTCACTAGGTTTTCTTATATGCATTTCAGTTCCATCTTTCTCTTCCTCTTAGCTTCACAACCTATGGCTAACAGTATAAAAATGAAATATATCTGCATTGGATCGAGAGTTAGTGAAGTGTTTCTCATCTACCTCATCACTTTAATCTCATTCTGTTTCCTAAAGAATATAGATAAGTTTTATTGACATTTATATGAGCGAGGCCATGAGCAGAGTATAATCAAGTTCAGTGAAATGATAAAGACAACTTATAGATGTAAAAGAGAGACTGAGACTGCCTAACACTCAGTAATTGATACAATAACGTCTTGCTTATTTGTTGAATACTATTCATTTTCAAAAGCATCTTCTTTAGGGCAGAGATTCTAACTCCATTTGCTGAAGATTATTTATAAACGATAATGCAAATAATTAATAAATACTAATTCATTCTTATCCAAGCATGTTAACTTGAAACACATCATTTTGGTGATCACTTGTCAAATGTACATTTTGCTACTGAGTTTTGGGCTCATAAGCGATTCTCCTTTTCCTAGGGGTCACCCACACTTGCCCTGGTCATTACAGTTCTTACCAGATGAAGCAAAGACCCTCCTGAGGAAACGGGAGTGTGGGGATCTGCCCCCTCCTTCAAGAGTCGAAGCGCTGAAAGAATGAAAGGGGAGAAGGGGGTTACAGCACATCTTTCTTCCACAGCCTGACTAAATGTTGTGCATTTCATTAATATCGAAAATGCAAAAACAGCCATGAAAGCCAGAGATGACGCCTTAATCGCCATTTGACCTCATTTCATGTATTCACAACGGGCAGGGTGTCTCCTCACACTGAAACTTATTCCTCAGTTTGTCAATATAATTACCTATTACAGCCATGCAAATTATTCAAAATAAGGAATAAACTTTTATAGTACATTGTTTTCAAAGGGCCTAGATTACGCATCCTTTATAGAACAAAAAAGTAATTAAATAAATTATTTCATAGGTTCACATAGGTATTAGTTTCCTTAATTTTTAGTTTTTAAACTCATTAGGACCCAATGGCTTAAAACAATAAAAGCTGACACTTTGAACATTAAACGTCTATGCATGCCAATGCTTATGCCAATTCTCACAAAGCACTATGGGAAAAAGCCTTTTACATCTAAATTACTAATGTCAAATAGGTGAAAACATATGCCAGTTTTCAGAATAAATACATAGTCAGAAGGTGACCTATGCTTCCATTTGAACAGCAAAGGTGAATGCCACAGGCATTAGGAGATTTGTAGTATTACATTCTCTGCCTCTTACAGCGGCTTTAAGACCAGCCTTGTAGAGAGGCTCATCAAGTCCCCAAAGTGCTATAATGGTTTCCATGGCTAATAGCAGTATAATTTTAATAAAAAGCCATTAATGAATTTTCCACAAAAATATGATTAAAGCAACAGTTACTCTTGTATTCCACTGTGACACAGAACCGCACAAAATGGCTCAGATTCAAACTCATATTTCCCTGAGCATCTTGTGTTTCCTTTAAATTTTTCTGTCACTTAGAATATTACCCAAATGTACCTTCTTTTCAGTGGCACCCTACATCTTTCATGCATCCCAATATCTAGTCTGTTACCATCCTCCCCAACTGTAACGGCATATCACAGAAGGCGTCATGGGGCTTGGCAGACATTGTTAGGCCGGCACAGTTTCCTCTCCGGGAAGGCCATCTCTTCGATAACGTGTGCAATGGGCATGAAGAGGGAGGCAGATCAGCCTCTCCAACATGGGAGTAATGTGGTGAGGGGAAAGACAGCCCACACCCAGACCAGTGCGCCGTCCATACTGCTAATCCTAAAACTAGAGTGCCCTTCATCCAAATCTCTCCCGAGGGGAGTCCAACGTATTTCCTGCTCTACCTGACAAATGGCAATGCTTGGCTGGACTCTTTGATCTTACACCTGTTTACTCCATCTCTCCCCCAGAAAGCAGTTCCTAAATAGAAGCATGTCCCCACATCTACTCATTTACTAAATGACTTTCCTTTAATGATATTCTTCCTTCAATTAAGAATTTAATTCTTTTCATAACCTGGATTCTCCTAATGTTACAAAAATTTTCTCAAGGGTAGCCATCTTATAGGATGAACTGTAACCTGACATCACATGGTGCATCTACTTGTTGACTTGGGTATCTTCCTTCTCTGCCATTAGTAGAAAAATTCAGGAAGGTAAGGTCCTTGGAAGGTAAGGTCATGGAAGAAATACCAATAATTTCAGATATGCTGATGACACCATCTTACTGGCAAAAAGTAGCAATGATTTGAAACAGCTTCTGATGAAAGTGAAAGAAGAAAGCAGGACCGCNATATAGATAGATAGATAGATAGATAGATAGATAGATAGATAGATTTATACTATTCCCTAACCTGCTTTTGATATTTACCAATATGTCTTGGACATATTTGCATATCTGTCATAGCTGAATATTTTTTTAAACTTTTCATTACATTATAGTTGGTTTAATATGAAACTAATATCAGATTAGTTTCAGTTGTACAGCATAGTGATTTGACATTTACGCGTATATACCTTACAGTGTGATCACAATCAGTCTAGTCTGTCACTATGCAGTTATTATGATGTTGCTGTCATAGTCCCTATGCTGTACACTACATCCCCATTGTTTACTTATTTTATAACTAGAAGTTTGTACCTCTTAGTCACCCATCCTCCCACACCCTCCCTTCTAGCAACTCTCAGTTTGTTCTCTGTACCTATTGTCCTGTTTCTCTTTGGTTTGGTTTGGTTGATTCATTTGTTTTGTTTTCAGGTTCCACATATAAGAGAAATTATATAATATCTGTCTTTCTCTGACTTATTTCATTTAGCATAATACCCTCTAGCCCCATCCATGTTGTCACAAATGGTAAGATTTCATTCTTTTTTATAGCTGAGTAACATTCCATTGTGTGTGTGTGTGTGTGTGTGTGTGTGTGTGTGTGTGTACCCTTTTTATCCATTCATCTATTGATGGACACCTAGGTTGCTTCCATATCTGGGCTATTGTAAATAAGGCTGCAATGAATATAGGGGTGCGCATATCTTTTCAAATTAATGTTTTTGCTTTCTTCAGATAAATACCCAGAAGTGGAATTGCTGAGTCATATGGTAGTTCTAATACTGAGAAATCTCCATACTGTTTTTCATAGTGGCTATACCAATTTACAACCTAACCAACAGTGTACCATGCCTTCTTTTTTTCCACATCTTCACCAATGCTTGTTATTTGTTGACTTTTTGGTGATAGCCATTCTGGTGGGTGTGAGGTAATATCTCATTGTGGTTTCGATTTGCCATTTTCCTGATGATGAGTGACATTGAGCACCTTTTCATATGTGTGTTGGTCATCTATGTGTCTCCTTTGGAGAAATATCTATTCAGGTCCTCTGCACATTGTTTAATCAGATTGTTTGCATTTTTGATGTTGAGTTGTATGAATCCCTTATATATTGGGGGTACCAAAAAATGTATA
>NW_017731726.1:272040-276966 GCF_001890085.2 Hipposideros armiger
GTGTACAAGATGCAGAACATGGATGAGCGATCTCCACAGGAGCAGGACGGGCCATAGACGTGTGGCGGGAATGCTCAAGGACAAATGGGGACAGGCATCAAGTTGTCTGGATGGATGGATGGATGGATGGATGGATGGATGGGTGAATGGATGAAAAGATGGATAGATGGATGGATGGATGAATAGATGAATGGATGGATGAATGGAGTGATGAACAGGTGGATAGATACATATGTGTTTATAAATTTATTATACATTTTACTGATATAAAGGCTGTGTAGTCCACAATTTACAAATAATAATTACATAATACTTATTACTATAAATTCCATATAGTCAATTAATTGTCAGAGAATGTTTTTGATGACTTTTACTGAACCCTTGTATCTACAGACGATCTATAGTTGCAATTAATAAATGTGATCTTGATGTATTGGTTGATATTTTCATTGACATTAATGACTAAAAACCAGGGGTCGGGAAACTATGGGAGGCAGGCCAAGTCAGTCCTGGCCTGTTTCTGTACATCCTTTGAACTAAAAATGACTTTTACATTTTTGAAGGGTAGACAAGAAGAAAAAAAAATCAATAAAAAACAAAACAAAATCCAAGAAGAATGTGCAACATAGACATTTTGTGGCCCCTACAGTTTAAAATATTTACTATCTGGCCCTTTACAGCAAAAGTTTCCTGAATCCTGAGTAAGATTAAAGTGAAGCAATGAAGTATGTCAGAACATTTGTCAATGACCTGAGTGACATCTTTGCTGAATCAGATAATAGGTTTTGCTAATGTAATCACATTTCATCACATTTGTGCTGTTTACACCATAGTGACTATGACACATTTTAAAATATAGCCTGCATCATTAATATTTACTCCATCCTTTCCTCAATTCTAAACAATCAGTAAGACAATAAATCAAGCCTTGATTTGTAGCAATTTCAATTTCTGTGGTGTAATTCTCCCACCATGGTTGATTTCAAGCTACCAATGTGATGTCACTGAACCCATAGTCAGGAAAAGATGTGACATAGTTCACAATGATGTGGCATTTCCACCATACAAACACAATAGATGTAAATAATTTCAAGAACATAAATGAGAGAAAAGGGCAGTAGACTAACTAGGAATTGATGAGCTTTGAGTATTTGTTGCTTTTGTTTTTATTAACATACACTTAGTTGTAAGCTTATATGCTTTATTTTTTAATACAGGCTTTGTCTTAACAATTTCACAACCAACTCACTAATTTCTGAAATTTAGACAATTGGTGCTCAGGGGCTGCAGGGTGAGCTCCAGGATACCATAGGGTGCGGCCTCCAGGTGGGTGAGGAACATTGTCTACGAATGTCCAGGAGCAGTAAGGACACTACACTCAAGAGCCCCAGAAAGTCCTTCTTACCACAGTGACAGAGATGAAAACGCCCCAGCCCTCCCTTCATCCGGCCACACATCAGCCTACAGAGAAAAGGGATGGGGATTATTTGAGCAATTTTTTTTTCATAGAAAGAACTATTTTCTGAAAGGGCTGTTTACATTATCAAATAAACTGAATCAAAACCATTGCCTGGGTATTGACTGGATTGTCCCTGGATTCCATGGGAGGGGTCTCAACATTAAGATAAAATTAACAAAAAACCATGTTCTTCACATATATAAATTGTAGAGCGAGATAAATTCTATGCCTCTGACAAGGGTTAAAAACTGGACATGGTAAGGAACCTAGATATAAAGACAGTATGGAGAAGATGCAATTTGCATCATAAGACATTTACAACAAAGAATTTTGAAAAAGAAGGGGGCACATTTTTATAAAACTAACACACACTGAGCACTTTACTACTTAGGGTGTGACACAGCTCTGAGTGCTTTAAATGTAATAATTACTTTATCTCAACTCTACAAAGTAGATACCATAATTGTCACTGTTTTACTAATAAGGTCACTGAGGATCTGATCGATTATGTGATGTCTTAAGCCACACAGTAGGATGGTGCATCTAGAACTGAAGTGTGCATAGCATGCCTCCAAAGACTGTGCTCTTCACCAAGAAAAGCAGTGGGACATTCTACCTCTCTCGTTGCAAGAGTTGAAGGTCACCCTTACACTATGAAACAACAACAGGAATCAAGATCGATTTTAATGTCTTCATAACTACTAACTTTGTGGGAAATTGCCCCAATTTAGGTTAAAACACTTTCTCCAAAATGATATGGGTTCATAGCAAACTTGTAACAACATGCTTCAAATTACCACTCAAGTGAAAGGGCACCACTACTCTGAGTCTTTCTGTTACAATAAAATCTGCAAGGAAACAGCCAAAGGAAAAACAACCATCTGGGGACCAAAGAGAATAATAAAGTCTGGGTTTCCTTTTATAGTGTGACTGTTTGGAACTGATTCAGCATGTATTGTGTATTTGTGGCTTCATCATCAAGCTGCCACAGAGCTCCGTCGAGATGATTTGATATTTAAAAAGAAACATTCAGTCTCTAAATTTCAGCTACTGGGGTAAATTAGAGACTAAAATACATCAAAAAATTTTGCTGAGGAGCTTTATAAGAACAGGCAGCTGCCCCACTGAGTATCCCCACCATGATCACCAATAACCAAACCCAATGGTCCATCTGGTAATCAGCATTTATTTTAAGTCTCTAGATATGGCCATGGTTTACCTGTGCGGATGACAGATAGTACATTAGTTACAGCAACCTGATGACAATAAATGCTTTGGCATCATATGAACTGGTGTGAACATTTGATTACATAGCAATCTCACATAGTTCTCATGATGTTAATCAGCTTAACATAGTTCTCATGATGATAGTGGGTCTGTAGTCATAAAGATTTTACATTTAACATTAAGAGAGGAAAGGAAGAGTAAAAGAAAACATAACTATGGCTTTTAAATTTTGTTCTAGCTATAAGCCATGCAAAAGGCATTTTCTAGAGAGAGGGGAAAGGCAGTGATATACACTAAAATGTTAGCAATTGGTAACCCTGGTTGAAAGGTATATGGGAGTTCTTTGTATTGTTTTTTCAACTTTCCTGTAAGTTTGATTTTGTTTGTAAATAAAAAGTTACAATGAATAACAACAAAAAAATCAAGCCAGTGTCATTTTCTCCTGAAATGATAATAGAAATATCAATGTGAAGTCTTTTAAGAATGTAGATGTTAGAATTTTCATAACAATTGATAATCTTCTAAGAAATGCTTTAAATGGTGTATCCTATCTCATCACCATGTGGATAAAGAAGACAAGCAGAAAGCAGGGATATAGAAATTATGTTATCAACACCACAAAAATGTCAATTTGCACAGAATGCTGATAACATACACATTCCCTGCCCTACATAGAACTCAAATTTTAAGATGTCTACAAATAACTTAAGGGTTTCTTTTTTAAATAGAATTTTCCTAGTTCTATACTTCTCAATCTATCTTTCATTATTCTCCACCCCTTCCCTCACAACCTCCACCATGAAATTGGAATACCACATTTTGTACGTCTCCTTATGTACTGTGGCCCCATGAAGGGCAACAAATCATTGTTAAAGCTAAAATTTTTCTCACCCAAGAACCAACTTTTCTACCTGTGGGGGCTATTTCTGCCTTTTTGGAATCACATCTTATTCTTGCTTTCAGTGACTCTGATTCAGTAGTTTGGAGACGGGAGTTTTTTAAAACTATGTATTAAATTAAAAAACAAACAAACAAACAAACAAACAAAAACACTCCAGGAGATGCTGATGCAAATGCCTGCTGAAGACATCAGGAGAAAAAGTGCTAGGATTTTACAAACTCAGAAAATTACCAATGAAAGCCTCTCTTGCAACAACAAAACTAGTAGTGGCAAAGTTATCAATTAATGGTAGATCCTTTCCCATTATTTGCCATCGAGAAGTCGGCCCCTACTGCAGCGTGCGCCACAGCATGAAGGAGAACACACAATTTATTCTCAGTAATTACATATGTAGCCAACCTAATCAGACCTGAGCCTTGGTTTATTAGAATAATGTGAGAGGAGAGGGTCAGGTCTTCCTAGATGGAAAGACCGCAGGTCAGGACACATTCTGAGCCTGAGGCAATAATTTCCAATACTCATTAAGCTAGAACAGCCAGTAGAACTTTAAAAAAAAAAATACAAATGCCCAGGTTCTGTCACCAAATTCTCAAATTCAGTTAGTCAAGGCTGTGCCCATCTATCCACATGTTTTTAAGGACAAGGCACCTCAGTGATTATAATATTGGGAAAAGTGGAAAATGGTGGAAATCAGTATCCAAAGGGCTGCTTAGCTTGTTTCCATCCCAGCCTGGCAATGATCATAAGAGGGTCTAACAGGTTTTGAAGCTCACAGTGAACATCTGCCTGAAATCTATATTCAGGTTAATGGTTCAGTCACACCTTAAATGGTGGCTTCTGGTTTGGATTAGGCCCACGTGTGACAACGGGACACTGAAGGATGCTACTAGCCACTCTCCTGGAAAAGAAGACCTGTGAGATTGGGGTATGGGGTCAGAACTGCATTAGAGTTCCAGACTTAGCAAAAGAACTACAGACTAGGTGGCGCCAGAGAATCAAGTGGGCTAAGGCCTACCTTAGCCGCACTGAACTACCACGATTTGGGAATTTAAGGCTAATTTCATATTACTTTGCATGGGTTTAAGATTTCTGCTTTGCTACCCAACTTGGTCAAAACTGGATCTGACTAAAGCCTGGAGTGTTGAGCCTGAGGGCCAAGATCCCCATTGCCAGGCTGACTCAAATTCCCAGTCCCAACCCAGCTGTGCAGCTATGTCTAATGCAACAAACATCCAGCAAGTGTCTTTTACATGCTAAGCACTATCTTAGACATTGGAGGTGTGACAGACAAAAATTTTCTTGTAAATCTTGCCTTCATAGAGTTTATAATCTAGTGGAT
>NW_017731726.1:283057-285892 GCF_001890085.2 Hipposideros armiger
AAGCCAAGGAGAGAGGCCTCAGAAGAAACCAAACCTGCTGACAACTTGATCTTGGACTAGCCTTCAGAACTGTGAAAAACTAAATCTCTGTTGTTGAAGCCGCCCAGCCTGTGGTACTTTGTTACGGCGGCCCTAACAAATGAACACAACTTGAGTCACACCACCATTGTATTTTGGAGGCTCTCCCAGCCTCCTCTGGGTCCTCTCCCTTTTCTCCTTACAGGAATTTCCCCCAAAATCTCGTGCACATCTAATCTCATTTTGCTGTCGGCTTTGCAGTGAAACCTAATCAACACAGGCTCCTTGAAATGAGAAATCAACCAAAATAAACGCGTTATGGACTGGACTATGTCCTCCCAAAATTCATATGCTACAGTCCTAAGCTCCAATATAACTGTATTAGGAAGTGATTAAGGTTAAAGGATGTCCTAAGAGTCGGGCCCTCATCCAATAGGCCTGGTATCCTTATAGGAGGAGACACCAGGGAGCTCTGCCATGGAGGACATGAGAGATGGCAGCTGTCTACAAGCCAGGAAGAGGCCTCGGAAACAGATTTTGCTGGAATATCTGGCTTCCGCAACCATGAGAAAATTAATTTCTGTTGTTTAAGCCACTCAGTCCGTAGCATTCTGTTCTGACAGCCCAAGCAGAGTAACACGATACCTTTCCTGCTTAAGACAATCCTACAAGGTGAAAAAAAGAAAAATATCCCCCACAAGTTGCACCTTGTCGTCATCCAGTTCACATACCTTTTCTGTGTTTTTAAAGAAGGCAACCCATCTTAGCTTTTCTTAAGTTTCCAAACACATAAAGCATGTTACACCCTATTGTTTTTCCAACCTGAAAAGGAAGTTCAGAGAATTAACACGGAGACCCTAAATTCTCAGGTTTCACTCCAAGCCTTGTCTTTCTAAAATTCAAATTAGACACAAAATCGTGTTCATGAGCTTCATTTTATCACAACAAGGTAATCTTGTTTTCTTATATTGACAAGGAAATAGAGGCAACTGTCAAATTTATGTGGCCTCAGGGTATTCAAAAACAGCTTCTAGAACCACTCAGCTGGAGAGAGCTGGAATTATAGCTTTTATATCATGTACCAATTCTGCATGAAGCGGCTCATTTATCAGACACAGATTTCTTGCGTGCAGATGCTTCCCGGGGGAGTTTGATCATGGATTGTAATATGCGGGTATTTCCTTTTTCTTNTTTTTCAATAATTCTGAGGTAGGAAGGGAACAACTATGGAGGATAATTAAGTCTTATGACCTATATCACATTCATGTGGAATTTCTTTTTCTCCAATGTGCTAAAACTATGTACATTTAGCTCCAAGAATTACCAATGAGAATAGTTTTGAATTCATACGTATAGTTTCTGGTCACACAGAATGACTCAATGGAGCCGGTCAAGACCTGTCAGCACCATAGACACCAGTTCTTCCAGTTTTCAAATCAGCCACAAGCTTAGTTGTACTTGACCCTGCTATTTCCAGATTCCTATTTCAACCACTACCTTTCTTTTTGAGTCATTAATCAGTACATGTTTTTCTCTTTTACACCAGACATATGCCCCATTAAGCATTTATAACTGTTGTCCCCAGAGAAGCTCATGTAGAAAAATATGTGCCTTGTGACACATTAAGGAAGAGAGATAAATGCTGCCTTTCAGGAAATTATCAATTCCAGTTTCAATGCTTGCCACAGGCTTCAGCGTTCAACAAAATCAAGTGAGCACACCCCAACCCAGGCCGCTCATGACCATAGAAGGTGCCAGAAAAATGTATCAGTGTTAGGTCTTCACATGAAACAACTGCCCTACAAATGCAAAACCAACAGTTTTAACTATCTTGCATGTTGAATGCTTTATTTTAGTTAAGCAATTTTCAGTGTATTTCTTAAACATTTCTTAAAATTCAATATTATGTGCTCCGATGTTTGCTGATGAATACCAAATACCTTTGTTAGTCTCAGAAGTGCTGAGGACATTTCTGTTTGTAAAATTATAATCTTATTATAACTGTACGTTTTGATTACTTTAGAAAAACTCAAGGAAATATAAGGCGTGCATGATGGACATCATTCTTTAAAGAGTAGCTACTCTTTAAAGAGAAATCTTATCCTAGCGCCCAAGTCTGATTTAGCTTAAATCTATATTGTGCATTTATATTTGATTCATGATGTTCTTTGGTTAAAAATTCATTATTAAATGTGAAGAGAAGGTAAAAAAGAGTCAGAGGCAAAGGTAAAATGAGTCAGACTTCAGGGATATTTCAAAATATCATTATTGGAAGTGGTACCTTTCAATCAACTTAGAAACACTAAAAATAAATCTGCATTTGTCCTAAAGGGGGCAATTCCTGTATTGTCACCTAGTCAACCTCTAAACCAAAATCTTGTCCATATGGAGTGTGCTTTCCTAAAAGTTCAAAATATGACAATGGTGATCATCTCAGTGCTTTTTCTCTCTTATTTCTGTTCATCAAATATAGATCCAACTATTAGTGTGGACTGCAAAAGTCACATCTCTATTTTTCTGTACTACTCAACCCAGACCATGCTGTTTTCCTGGTCATCCTTGTTATTTAAAATAATATAGTCTAATAAGCAACAAATTGCTAGACCACATACAAAACAGAACTTTTCTGTGAGGAATAAATGAAGTAGAGTGAAAACACCTTCCTGAGATTCACCCTTATTTAGATTACCCAAGCATCTATTCTGCTCAATGGTTATCTGAAAAGATGCAGAATACAGAACTATGCCAATATGTTGCACATCTAGATACTATAAACATTACAAGTCGACTCTAATTTAGACATGTGAAAAAGCAAAT
>NW_017731726.1:287042-288094 GCF_001890085.2 Hipposideros armiger
TACTACAGTAGAACTTTTAGTTTTTAAATCATCAAAAAATGTTTTAGATTATCATCTATATACCCAAAGTTATAAAAAAGGGATTTATAATAAAATTTCTCTAGGGGCTCTATATGTGTAATCAAAAAAAAAGTAAGCCCCAAACTAAGAAAAATAATAGTATTTTTTATTTGTATTAGATCAAAAAGGCTTAGCAACTTTGAAGCATTTAATACATTGGAAGCTATAGTCTAGAGTATTGCTGACAGTGAAGACAGGCAGCTACCCAGAAGATTAAAGGATTAAAGAGCGAGTTAAAATGAAACAGACAAGTGACATCCCTACAGGATTAAGGAACAGAGATGACAAAAGAGAGGCAATGAGATGGAGCGATAGAGGAGATGTAAAATGGTACAGCAGTTGAGCCAAGTGATAGAACTACCAGATTACACCACAGAGAAGACGAAGAAATTGATGTTCTATCAGCAAGGTCAACCAGAAATTACAACAGACAAAAATGGAAGGAAGCTTTAGGTTAAAACCTCCCACACAAAATATCCCAAATGTACATGGTATTTTACTGCATGATTACGTGTGAGCATATGAGTGCGAGAGAAAGAGAGATCCAATATTTTGTTTAAATACGACTATCTGAATTTCACTGATTACAGTCGTCCCTAATTATCAGGGAATTAGTTCAAGTAGATTAATTTAAACATTGATGCAGTTATGTACAACAAAGTTTACAGAACATACTTGGAAAAAAATTATGTAGAACACAGGTGATTGTGTTCCATTATACAGATAAAATAATTGGTTGAATATATTTCATATGTTAAGGTGATCCTTGGCATACATGTATAATATTCTAGTCTTACTTAACTTGCCTATTATTTTTTTTTTTAATTTTTCTTTTTCTTCCCATGGAGTTTTTGTTTCATTTTCTAAGTTAATGAAACAAAGAGTATCTTCTAGTTGCTATTTTTCAAGATAGGGTCTTTAAAGATGTAATTAAGGTTGAATGAGGTCATTAGGGTGGGCCCTAATCCAATTGGACTTGTGCCCTTCTAAGA
>NW_017731726.1:292154-293177 GCF_001890085.2 Hipposideros armiger
ACCAATTCTGCATGAAGCGGCTCATTTATCAGACACAGATTTCTTGCGTGCAGATGCTTCCCGGGGGAGTTTGATCATGGATTGTAATATGCGGGTATTTCCTTTTTCTTCGTATTTGCAGGCATTGCTAAATTGATCTGTAGTGCTCTGTTTCTTGTGCTCAGGGGCTGCCGACAGTGTAAGGTGGAAGAAAGGGAAAGGAGGTTTCTACTAGGAGCCTATCACAACCCGGCCACTCTGCTTGGGACAGAAAGTAATTGAAGACATAACCCTGTCCTGAGTTGTGCAGAGAAGATAAGACATTTATATTAAGAATTATATTAGAAGGCAGTTATTAATAATTCTAGATCCATGGATAAAATCCCTCTGGGAGCACAGGGAAGTATTATTCTTTCAGCTTAGGAAAGCAGGGAAGATTCCTTTAGGAGGAACTATTAATTCAGGCCTTGAAAGATGAATAGGGTATAGACATTGTGAGATGGAGATAAGGATAAGAAACAGAGTGAGGAAACACACAGGGGCAGGAAGCCGATCTTTATATTCAAGGCATGGCAACATTTCTGTTAGACCAGATTCATCATGCTCTCCATAGGAATTATTGGGACATTTGAGACAGGGCAATTATTTTTGTTTGTCACTGTTGCTATAGATTGTGCCGTGTTTAGCATCTCTGTCTTCTGGACAGAGAATTTCAGTGGAACCGAAGAATAAGTGTGACAAACCTGCCCAGTTGACAACCACTAGAATCTAAGTAAAACTCCCACATGCATCAGATTCATGTGAAGGGGTTGCTGAAGTACAGATTCTGGGGCCCACTCCCAGAGTTTCTGATTCAGCAGGTCTGGGATAGGGCCCAGGAATCTGCATTTCTACCCAGCTCGCAGATGAGGGCAATACTGCTCTGCTGGGACCCCTATCTATGTACACAAAATAGAAAAACAGAAAGTGCTCTTGGAATAATAAAATTATGGAGGGCCAAGAATGGCAATTAGGTTATAAGCAAAAAGAGCCACTGAAGATAAA
>NW_017731726.1:294522-297016 GCF_001890085.2 Hipposideros armiger
ACTGTTGTGAATTGGAACACATTTTCTGTTCATGTCTTCCAGCCACAAATCTAATGTCCTTTTCATCTTAACTAAGGGCTTATCATGCACTATGGCTGTAAATTTTGCAGTTTGCTGTGCAACAGCAAAACTAGCACCATCTTCTTTTTCCTTCTTCACAGAATCACAGATAGAAGATTTATTCTTACTACAGTTCTTAGCAACCTCAGCCTCATTTGTTTTTCTTTCCTTATTAAGTCCAGTACCTTCACCTTTTCACTTAAAGGATGCACTTTACAGCTTCTCTTCGGCACTTCCAAATGGCCAGCATCATCACTCTTACACTTGGGGGCCATTATTAAGTAAAATAAGGGCTACTTGAACACGAGCACTGAGATTCTCCACAGTCCATCTGATAACAGAGAGGGCTAAGTGAGCACCGGGCAGGGAGCCTACACCATATGGAGAAGCTGGGCAAAGGGACGGTTCATATCCCGGGTGGGACAGTGCAGGATGGTGCAAGATTTCATCACACGCCTCAGGACAGCATGCAATTTAAAACTTATAAGTTGTTTGTTTTTGAAATTTTCCATTTAATATTTTCGGACCGTGGCTGACCACAGTACTGAAACCACAGTAAGACCACAGTAAAGAAAGTAAAATTGTATATAAGGGGGGACCACTGTATGTGTGTATGTTTATATTAATGCCCTGAGCTTGTGTCTTCAATTTGTTTCCCTCTATTTCATTACAATTTTTGACATGATTGCCCCAAACATTCCAAAGGCTGTTTTTGTTCCTATATATTAAAACACACCATGATTATCTTTGAATCCCATGCCAGACACAGTAATGAGCTAGCCACTCTTTACTGCTTCAGTACTATCTCTTAATTTCCTTCCAAATCATAACAGTAGCTAACATTTATTATGCATGTAGTCATACATGACAGGTGTCATTTGAAATTCCATGCATGTATTATCTCACTAATCCTCACAGCCACTTATGAGACAGGTTTGCCTCTCTCTGCCTCTTAACTTTATTTGCAGGATAAGAAGGTGAGACAGAAGGTGCCCTGGCCAGAGACACACAGTTCATCAGTATTAGGGTAGGCGTGGAACTCATCACTCCAACTGAGAATTAGAACCATTGATGCTAGCTCCCAGCGATGTTTCTATTGTGATGCTCTCCCATCAGAAACCTGCTTTACTCTGCCACTGTTTCTGCACTCAAGCTGTTTTTCACAACCAAAAAATCCCTTTCTCTTCTCCAAACTCTAAATTTTTCCCACAGAGCAGTTTCAGATTCATCTCATTCCCCGCCTCATCCCAATGAATGCCCACTGCAATTCCTTTTAAATGGCTCAATTTCTATTTTGTTTGTTTTCTAAAAGATAGTGCATATTTCCATTGAGATTATAAATGCTTCTGAAGCACATTTTTTTCTCTATTTATTCAACTATTCTTATAGTACCTGGCAAAGTTATGACTACACAGCAGGCAGTTAACATAATTAATACTTCTCAGGAATATAAATTTGGTATTGGCGAACTATTAAGCNAGGTCCTTAAGTCCAAGTGTTCCCCTACTGCAACAGTCCTTTCAAAGAAGTTTCCTTACTTAAATCCAGATTTATTTTCATCAACAGGCTCTGGAGCTAGATTGCCTAGGTTTTAATCCCTGTCTACCACAAATAGCTGTGTAAACAGTGGGCAAGTCACTTAATGAATTAAGCCTATTTTTAAACCTCTTCTGAGATCACAGGGCTATAATGAAGATTAAAGAAGTTAGTACATATATACCAGGTACACTCAGTAAATCTCTTATTAGAACCCTGTGAAAGTCTGTGACAGTTAATTTTTTGTGTTGACATGAGTAGGCTACGGTACCCAATTGTTCGGTCAAACACCAGTGTATATATGTTGCTGTGAAGGCGTTTTTTGGGTTTTTTTAGATAAATAAACTTTTCAATCAGTTGACTTTCAGTAAAGCAGATTACCATACACAATGTGAATGGGTCTCATCTACAGCTGAAGACCTTAAGAGAAGACTGAGGTTTCCAGAAGAAGGAATACTGCCCCAAGACTGCAACATAGAAGCCATACTTGAGTTTCCTGCCTGTAGATTTTGGACTCAAGACTGCAACATCAACTCTTACCTGAAACGCTAACCTGCCCCCCAGATTTCAGACGTGCCAGCCACCATAACAGTGAGCCAATTTCTTATTCATTCTCCCTCACTCTCTGT
This sequence comes from Hipposideros armiger, assembly GCF_001890085.2. Lineage (NCBI taxonomy): Eukaryota > Metazoa > Chordata > Mammalia > Chiroptera > Hipposideridae > Hipposideros > Hipposideros armiger. The sequence goes on from NW_017731726.1 coordinate 296,748, forward strand.
CTCTCATTACAGACATGCGTGCACACACACACACACACACACACACACGCATCTGTGTGTGTGTGTAAGTGTGTTATTGGTCTATTTTTCTCTAGAACCTTAACTAATACAGTCTCTATGTTAGGAATACAGATAGAAATATTAGAAAGTTCACTAGGGCAGGAAAAATAAAAAACATACTTTTTTACTGTGCCTTTGCTCCAGCCTTTCTTATTGTCCAAAATACCATCTCCCTTTTCTGTATATTTCTGGCACTTAGCATAGTGCCT
>NW_017731726.1:301256-302230 GCF_001890085.2 Hipposideros armiger
GAAAAGCAGACAGGTCTTTACTTGAAGACAGAAGTGAGGCCCATGGAGATGGAGTCCTGGCGCAGGGCCCCTCGGCACCACCGCACACCACCTCTTTGGGCTGGTGCATCCTGGATTATGGCAATGGAGGGATTACATGTGCAGATGTCCTCAGAAACAATTACATACCAGTTGGAAATCCGAGTGTCAAAATTTCTACCAACAAGAACGGGTAAATCAGATGGGGAAACCAATACTTGTACCATACTTGTACCTGTGATTTTTTTCCATTGCTCACAGCCTGTTCTCTGCTAGGTCCAACTTTGTCCTCATGCTACTGTCCGAATAACCTCCTTTCTATGACAGTTACAGTCAGGATAAAGCCACTGGCTGTACCATTTCAGATTCACAGACTGTTAGAGGTAGAAGTGGAGTTAAAGTTCTCCTCCACATTTATACACAGGAACATATTACTAGCTCAGAGTCACCCTCAGAGTTAGCATAACATGAAAAATGAGGTGACAGAATGTAGCACTTAACATCTTGAACACTAAATTCAGACCCATGTGGGTTTGAATCCTTGTTAGCACTCTGATCTTATTTAACTTTTTTACCCACTAGTATCCTAATCTGTAAAATTGGGGCAATATTTGTATGTACCTGCATTAGCTGTAACAAAATCCCACAAACTGGAAAGCTTAAAACAACAGAATGTATTCTTTCATAATTTTGGAGGCCAGAGGCCTGGAACCCAGGTGTCAGCAGGGCCACACTCCGTGTGGAGACCCTGAGGGAGAAGCCACTCCATGCTACCCTCCCAGCTTCATGGGGCTGCCAGCAGTGTCTGGAGCTTCTTGGCAGGTAGCTGGGCCACTCCAATCTCTGTCCTCATATTCACAGGGCCTTCTTCCCTCTGTGTGTTCTTGTGCCCAAACTGCCTCCTTTTCATTAAGGGTACCTGTCATTGGATTAAGACCCACCCTAATCTAGTATGA
>NW_017731726.1:304430-313105 GCF_001890085.2 Hipposideros armiger
AAGACTGGTTTTGAAATGGGAACCTTTAATTACCTAGCAGCTGTTACCTATTAATTGAAAGCATCATGGTCCAATGAACATAGCTCTGTGAAGTTCAAAACTGCCTGGGGTTCCTGGACTCAGCATGTAAACAAGCTAGGTACATCTAGCCTCCCAGGTCTCTAACGCAGACATTGCCTGTAGCGGAAAAGCTCCCCTTTTCTCTAAAAATCTAGAAGTGGTCCTTTTGTTCTGTGTCTGCCCCATTAAGCATCTTATCTGAGCTCTGCCTTCCCATATCCTCTACCTCCTCTGCCAAGTTAAAGGATGGGAGCAACTTCCAGCCTAGCTTCGAGGATTTCTGTTGCCATATCACTGATAAGTTAACAAGATAAGGGTGGCTCTGATACCTGGCATTTGCCTCACTCTGCTCAGGCTTGGCACTGCTCTAGAATACAGAAGATGCAGACAACAGTATACTGTTGTCTTTTCACTGGCAATGGTCCTTTCCCCTATTTCTTTCTTAAATATAGGACACTGCTTTATATGTGTTTTACAACCTAAGTATCTAATACACAAGACATTTACATTTGTTGAATCCAATTCTTCTGGAGAGGGTCGAGTCATTCCATGTCAAGTATACTACTCCTAGTTTTGTGTTCTAGAAATATTCATCCTTGTAGAGGACTTAACAGACATCACACCCTATTATGTGCATAATAAATGCACACAGGGAACCTGGGGTAGGTACCTACTTGGTCGATGTGGCCATTGTTCTGAAGGTGGCAGAGTCTTGGTTTCAATCTCTGTGGGGGTCAGCTTAAATCCACTTATTGACTGTCACATTTTCTAACTGCCAATCTGTGCGTCCGGTTATGGGGAGTTAGCGGGAGAGAATGAGGCTGCCTTCAGGAGAAATCTACAGCCACCATTAGGGAAACAGTGCCAGAGCCGAGGGGTCATCTTCATAAAGACAGCATTAATTACAGGGTGGCAGTGAAAAATTGTAATTGCCTCCATTTTCATTTACACACTAGATCCTAAAATATAAATAATTTATTAATAATTAATGTATTTATTTATGTGGTAACCAACCACTTAAGAATTTTAACTTCTGTGCCAAGCTAATGAATGCCAGGAACGGCCTGGGCTAAGTATTCACAAGCTCTCAGTTAACAGGCAGTCTCATTTTATGCTTCATGTATAAAACACATACGGAATATATGAAACGTATTCTGTGAGTAAGGCTACACATTTAAGGGTGGGGGGTGGCATGGGAGAGAAAACTTGGCCCTAATGATTTATTTATGAAATTCTAAGTAAGGAAATGTTCAGCCTAACAATAGATCATTCAATATATATTAAGCATTCACTGCATTCTAGGTGTATTCTTAGATGGCTCTGGAGAACATATGATAATGGATACCTCCTGTAAAATATTCCAGGGAGGTACAACCACCAACACTTTCACAAATGTGCATGTAAATCAACATGAAATCAAGATTTCTGGGCCATAAGACCAGGGGAGTGATGGTGACATTAAGTGAACTAGAGAATAGAAGAGGAAAATTGGGTTTGGGAGGACATGAAAACAGATATTCAGTTTTGAACATGATAAATTAGAAATGTAAGACCACTACAAAGGTGGGGTCTAGAGCTTAAGAGAAAGACCTGGGTACAATTGGGAACCACTTGAGTGTGTGGCGGTGGATGCAATGGGAAAAGGTGAGGTAGTGCAGAGAGGATGGGTAGAAAGAGAAGAGAGTTAGGGTATGAGCCCTAGGCCACTGACTTTAGACCTTAGCCCTCCAAGGAAACTGGGCCCAGGGGTCTGAGAGACAGGAGAAGGAAACAGTCTCATAATGTTGTAATTTGAAATTTTCTTTTTTTTTTCTAAGATATCACTTCAAATTTCAGGTTAAAATGGAGATATAAATGAAGTTTGATATCACAGGTCTCTAACCACACTTACAAGCTCTTTGCATGGCCAAAACAATAAATATTTGGCATAGAAATTAACAAATAAATTATCTTAAATTGCATTAAAAAAGGGGGGGCACGGGGAGGGGGTGCTGATTAGGGAAAGCGGAGGGAAAACACCAGCACATAAAGGAAATCAGTCCTGTCCTGTGGCCACTCCCGTGACAGGAGGAAGACAGCTCAACTAGAAAAGAGGAAGAAAGAAAGCCCAATGGCAGGAGAGGCAAATAACTTGAAGCGTTGATGGTTTTAGCTCATTTACCACCAGAAATCAGCTTGAGAAGTGACATGTTAAGTGCTGTTAGCACAAAAGAAAAAAAACTTAATTTAAAAATTTAAGGAGGTGGGAGAAAATTTTTGGATGATGGGTAAGTTATAGCCTTGATTCTGGTGATCATTTCACAGGTATGTGGTTACCTCCAAAGTCAAATTGTATACATTTGTATGTCAGTCAAATCTCAATAAAGTAATTTAAAAAAGAAATCAATCTGAGAGACAATATGGTGGTGTGGACAAAAACATGGTTTCCAAACTCAGGTGGACCAGAGAGTACCTATAATTAATTCTTCTAAGGCTCAATATCCTCATCCTTATAAATGGGGAGAAAATCTTATCTACTGCATATGGCTATCAAGAGAATTAAGTGACTAAAGTCACATGAGGTACAGATAGTGCTGAGTATGCCTGAAAAGTGCTAGTTAAGAAAGGCACAATGAAGTCACTCCATTGCTATTTATGATAATTTAATAAAGTCATATCATGGGTTAATTAGTAAAAACTGACTAATGTTTGGGAGTAGCAATTCTAACAGAGGAAACTGCATTCCCATTTAAACTTTTACTTTTAAATCAATGTAGGGGTTTACTCTGCCTACATTCTAATTTAGATTTGCTCCGACAACTCCTGCCTGGCGATCTTGGACAAATCTCTTCGTTCTTTCACTCAGCACGGCTGGAAGGTACCGGGATGGGCAGTAGGATGCAGTGCACCTGACCGGCAGTGTCCCTGCCCCCCCCCCATGTGCTTATTGCTTCACAGAAGAGATGACCACAAAATGAAGAGCTACAAGTGAGAAGAGAATAATAAAATGAGAGGGAAGAGTGCTCTGGAACAGTGTTCCAGAGAACGGGATGCACTGGTGCATGCCAGCTCCTTCATGGGTAAAATCAGAGGACTGGACTAGATGATCTCTTAGGTACTTTCCCTGCTCAGAGATTCTCTGCCACTGTCATTGCATTAAAAAAAAAAAAAGGCTAAGAATTTCTGAGTATTCTAGTTTGACAAGCCCACACAAAACCATGAAAAGAGCTACTTTAGTGTTCTTCTTATAGCTATTATTGTATATATAATGTGCTGTCACTTTTCTTAGACACAGAATCACAATCCCTATTTAAAAGCTTTGGGACCATGTATGTTATTAAATTTATTTTTCCAGATTGAATAGGTTATGGAATATAAATAGCTCAGAAAGAGTTTTGCCACTAACTGAATTACAAAAAAAAACAAAACAAAAAACTTCACTTTTCAGAGATTTTGACTATGAAATGTGGTTAATGGATATTGTGGGTCTATACTCTTTACATGCCTATTTTAGATTAATTCAGCAACTAGTTTCAGAGGTAATCAAGATAAATACATTTATATTTGCTTCCCTGAAGCCTCCCATATTTATAGCTACAGCTGGAAAGTTTATCTCACATTAGAACTTTCAAAGGTAGAATCTAAAAACAAAAACAGAAAAGTTCATACACAAGAATACATGAAAGATGAAAAGTGTAATAGTTTTGTAAAAACAACTGAAATTTGGATTGAGTACTCTTAATAAAATCTGATACTACAAGTCAACCAATTTAAGGAGATAAACCAACTCACTCTTATATCCTGAGAGTTTTGAAGGATTTGACTTTGTCACTATATCTATTCATGAATGAGATAATAATGAATTTTGCAACACATTCTCATGTTCAAAGGAAACAATTTCATTTTTAAAAGTTTCATTAACAATGCCAATGAACAACTGCAAGGAAATCACTTGCTTTTTAGATAGGTAATTCTTAAAAACAACATATACAGCAATTTTACAAGAATTTTGCTGTTTTTTTTTTTTTTTATCTTCACTAGGAGACTTGGGACTTTTAACTGTGTTCATTGAAAAGAGGTTTTTTTCCTTGAATATTTCAGACAGTTAAAAGAAAACCCCTAATATTTAAAAGAAATTGTATCCCCTATCTTCCCACCAAACAACCGTACAGAGCATTAATTATGAACACAAAATGGACTCCAATAATTCTGATAGCTATGTCAGTCACAAAGTGACAGTCATGCAAGAGCATCACTTGGAAGGTGTGCCCAGTGAATGCCCTAACCAGGTTAACTCCAGACACAGGGTGGAGTGTGACCACCTGGACAGCTTTATTGCAGATGGGGGCACCACACCTCATCTTGAGCATAAAATCAGAGCTCTCTGACAGCTCATCGCTCAGGCCTCAGCTGACAAGCTGACAGCTGCACCTGCACTCACCCCAGACAGAGCGCTTGAAGCCTTGCCTCTGACTGTCTCACAAGCCCGGCCTGATGCCCAGCGCTACGCACCCCAGCACCATAGGGACTCTTGCTAAACACCAAACTCTCTCTTTCGTCCTTCTTTCATAAGACTATGTTCACCTTGCCTATCCCTACGGCTTGCATACCCGTGTGACCCTCTTGTGTGAAACAGCTCTACCTTGACTATTGGAGACTATTCTCTGGCCGGAGCCTTGGTTAATGCCCATGGTGAACCGAGTCAGTAGGACTAGATCCATGGCTTTATTCTAATAAAGGCTGACAATGTGGAAAGACACAAATGTGTGTGAGACTGCTACTTTTATAGTCACATCTCATTCATGACAAACAACAAACAAACAAAAGACATGAGAAACCACATGAGAAAACTTTGTTCTTTATGTCATATACCTTCTTTGTCATCATGGTGGATAATGGCATCCTGTATCATGTCAGCAAGGTGAAAATGAACTTTCTGATTCTTCCCATGCTTCAGTTTTTTCAGGAATCCTTCCTGTTTCTGAAAAGTCTTCTCTCTTTCATAATAGGCTTTAATTTGTTCACAGCGCATGCGTTTCACCAGCCGCTGCCTTTGGCCAAGGGGAAGGGTCTCCAGTAAGCACTGGTCAATTTCCATTTCATGGGATCGAAAAACATTACATAGCTGAAAGCAACCTGAAAGAAACACAATGGGAGAGTCACTAGATCCATCATTACAATGAATATACATAGCAGCACTACAGAACATACTTGATTTTCATTACACAAATCAGAAACTCATTGATTCCTCTTTGTGCTTGACATTCAAATCCAAAGCCCTATTTACAGATTGGGTGAAAAGCAAAGAGAGTTGGTATTTTACTCAAGAAAGCATATAATAAAACAAATCATAGAATTAAATAGAGATGTGTGATTTTGCTTAACATCTAGCAATCCATGGTTTTTTATTCTTTAAATCTACACCAAAGTCCTAAAAGTATCACTACTGCCTTAACATCCTTCATCTAACTGAATAATACTGACTAAGCTTTACGTGTTAAATTTTGGCAGAAAGCCATTCCAAGTCTTTCAGCACACCCTAATAAAATTGGGTTTGCATATCCTGATGACTCTGCTAATCTAATGTAAAAGAATATATGTAAGCTATCAATCGTTTATATAAAACAAAGGTATGCTACTAATTGTTTTATATGACCCAGTGATCATTTTCCACATATTTATTACTAAACACCTTTCTTAGTGATTGGTAACATTCATTTCTAAGAGACCTAACAACAGTTAAGTATAAAGACTGAGTGATGGAATGGAGACTTTTCTCTTGGCAGTTCAACACCACAGATAGAATTGTTGCTGCTGTGGTCTTCATCTTATTGATATAGCAATTAAAAAACTGAGTTCTCTGTCCTACAACTGAAAATACTTTCTTTCAAGATGCTCTGTCCTATCAACACCACCCAAAACACCTGTAATGGAATTTACTAACTCCTATATTTACCACTTGGGTTAAAATTTTACTACTGGCAGAAAATTCATGTTAGAGCTCTGAAAATTCCAGAATCTGGCTAAGAGATGTTCAGATAAGTGTTTACATGTTCTTCTCTCAAGGTGTTGATGATGTAAGTCTCAAGCAAGTAAAAGTAACTATGCATGCACGGAGACGTGGCTCATCATATGCCATTTCTGGAAAGACCACGCAGTAAGGGTACTGCCACTTCATCTTGGGAAAGTGTGCCATTCCTTTGAAAGGACATCAAGTTGTGACAACACTAGTTCCATTTCTGTTTTACTTTATGCTTTGCAAAGTGTCATGCTCACAACCACCAGGCAGGACCATCTCTATTTTGCAAGTAAAGAAAAGTGAGTTGAGAGGGGCTGTGACTTGTCCAAGACCAAAGAGATGAATTCATAAGAGTCACAAATGTTCCATGAAGGCTCAAGAGAAAAACAAAGAGACAGGTTTTCATGACAGCCACATATTTAGTATATATAATGGGGTGGAGAGAAGCAGTGTTGGGCAATTTCATTTTAGTTGTTAATAAGCATTTGACAATATTTTAGAATCATATGTTTTCATAAAACTCTTCATAAGTATTTGTAAGAGTGAAGTTAGAAGTATCAAATAACCACACATAAAATGTTCCCTTTCCAATAACCTAAACACAAAGAGACAACAGTGGTTCTGAAGCAATGATGAATTTCCCCAAAGTATGTTTGTTGGGTAAAAACCACCATCACTCTCACAGAGTGTGAGAAATCATTAACACTGGACAGGAAATACCTTCAGCTTTCAAATCTGTTTAGCAAACTACACCGTTTGTTGCACTGACTGATTCTCAGGGCACTGAGACTTCCATTACTTTCCTGGTTTGTCAATAGGTGTCCCAAGAATCTTCAAAACCACTGAAAAACCTAAAGTAAAACCAATGACATCATAGAGCATCATGTGCTGATGAGCATGCAGTTGAACGTGGAGGATAATCTAAGAAACAGTGCTCATCTAAGAGTCAGTTTCTAACTCTTAATAAAGGTCTTAACTAATGGTTAAGGCGTGTATAGTGAGAGCTCACAAGTGATTGACCAACCCTCTCAGACTGTCCAAAAGGAGCGCTGAGAGTTGTTCGTAAATTAATTCACTTATGATTTGGAAAATCAGAAGCCAAGGATGTTCATTTTCAAATCCATGCATGTGTAAAAGAGTGATTTTAATATATTTTCTTGTTAAATAATTCCCCAGGCCTTGACTTTATATGGCCTAAACGCTGCTTTTATTTCATAAATTTAAAAATACATTGGGCACCACAACTTTTTTTTTTTTTTTTTTGTCTAATGATGGGCGGATCAACTATGTTTGTATATGTGCTGCTATCAATCTATAAGACAGTCACTAAAAACAGTTACGGGAAACATAGTGTTGAGGCAGTCTGCTCAAAACTTATTGAACTTCATCACTGGGACACTAAAAAGAACAGTAATTAATACCTCAGGTGATTATCTGGACGCCCAGGCAGGCAGGGGGTTAAGGCTGGAAGAAGAAGTACATGAGTCTGACCTGCGCAAGGCTGGCTTGTACCTCTGGGATGGAGGTGCCGGCAAGCACTTGTTTTCAGTTGTTGTATCCAATTTTCAAAGACGGGACGATTTTTCAAGAATTTATGAATGATTTATAAAATTGACTAGGTCTTAGGCCACAATGCAAAGCAAGTTTCGACAAATGCTAAGGAACTGAAATTACACAGGCTTTTTCTTAACACAATTGGTATCAGCTACAAAAGTGGAAGCACACCTCTGAATATGTTTAGAAACTTAAAAGGTTGATTCTAAATAAAACATAGTTTAAGAAAGAAAANGGCAAACACACAATGTAATATATAGATGATGTATTACTGAATTGTACACTTGAAACCTATGTAATTGTACTAACCATTGTCACCCCAATTAAAAAAAAAAAAACAACGGTCTCAGAGAAGCTTGAATTCCTGGGTAACTCAAGAGATAAGCTCTCTTTTGGTTCATACTCAATAAAATAAATTTATACCCTTTACCCCAAATATACATTTTGGGGCCCTCAAACTTTAAATAATCTACAGCTCTAAATCCACATCTACACATGCCATCTTTAGTCAACATCTTCAATTCGGTTGGAAGACACTCAGCTTGCTCTATTCCTGCCAACGTTTCTAACAGACAAATTCCCTGGTGTTCAGATTGTCTAAGAATGGGATACCTGCCAGTTTCAACTCGCTGGTTCCCTGCTAAGGAAACCGTAGCCCTGACTGGCTTTGTGACCCGACCAGTCAGCAGCCATACAGCTTCCTGGTCGCCTTTTGTCTGAGTCCTGAAGCAACACTGTAAGATGGACACAGCACTTTTCAAGTACAAAACCCATGAGCGCGCACTTTAACAGTTCCTCTTTAATTTTTTTAAAAATTATTTTCAAATTTGAAAGCTTGTATGTGTCCATGCAATTCTATAATCATGGTTGTAAATAATTATTTTAATTTCATCATTTCCCTGAGTCTTGAATTTTTTTTAAAATTTATTTAAAATGTTACATGGGTGACTGGTTAGCTCAATTGGTCAGCACATGGTGCTAATAACACCAAAGTTGTTGATTTGATCCCCGCATGGGCCATTGTGAGCTGCGCCCTCCCTAAAAGAGTCAACTATGCCATTGT
>NW_017731726.1:316305-326561 GCF_001890085.2 Hipposideros armiger
TATTAATGACTCATTTTATCAAATCTTATTGTTTCATTAATATGTGTCCGGTGTTATTAATGTAAAGTTCGTTTTAACACCAATCCAGGTTTGGTGATCAGTCTTCCTCTTCCTCAGGATCTCCAGGCCCAGCTGGGATCTGGCACAAGTAAGTCCTCATCACAAACGAGGGATAAATGACAGACCCAGAAATGGCCACCACCTCTGCTCCTGCCCCCACTTCTGGTGTCTCTCCCATTCATTATGTAGGGGAACAAGGATAAGGCACAAAACAACTTATAACTATAACTTATACCTGAAACAATACTTAGGAACTTCAAAATTTTCAGAAAACTGGTAAAAAATAATGCCACTAGTATTACCCTATTTATAGTCTTGAACTAAAATTGCTATTACTAATTCCATTAAAAGATACAAATCAAAAATCCTAAAGAACTTATACAACAAAACATTAAAAAAAACAAGTAACCCAATTAAATAATGGGCAGAAGACCTGAAGACACATTTCTCCAAAGAAGACATGCAGATGGTTAACAGACACATGAAAAGATGCTCAACTCCACTAGTCATCAGGGAAATGCAGGTAAAAACCACAACGATATCACCTCACACCTGTCAGAATGGTTATCATCAAAAAGACAACAAACAACAGGTGTTACTGAGGATGTAGAGAAAAGGGAACCCTTTGTACACTGTTGGTGGCATTGCAAATTGGTGTAGCCATTATGGAAAACAGTATGGCGGTTTCATAAAAAATTAAAAATTGAACTACCATATGATCCAGCAACTCTAGTTCTGGGTATTTATCCCAAGAAAATCAAAACACTATTTCAAAGAAACATGTGCATCCATATGTTCAGTGTAGTGTTATTTACAATAGCCAAGATATGGAAGCAACCTAGGTGTCCATCAATAGATGAATGGATAAAAAAGAGGTGATATATATAAACACTGGAATATTACTCAGCCATGAAAAAGAATGAAATCTTATCATTTTGAACAACATGAATGGACCTAGAGGGTATTATGCTAAGTGGAAGAAGTCAGAGAAAGACAAATATTGTATCATTTCACCTATATGTGGACTCTAAAAAAAAAAGCTAACTAAATGAACAAACAAAACAAACAGACTCATAGATACAGAGAATAAACTGATAATTGCCAGAGGGCCTGGGCAGTGAGGGGATGGGCAAAAACCATGAAGGGGATTATGAGGTACAGACTTATAGTTATAACATAAATAAGTCATGGGAATGTAATGTACAGCATAGGAAATACAGTCAATTTCACAGTAACTTTGTACGGTGACAGATGGGTACTAGAGTTCTCATGGTGATCACTTAGTAAGGTACATAAATGTCAAATCACTATGCTGTACACCTGAAACTAATATAATATTGTATGTCAACTATATTTATAAAAAGCTTTATGTTTCAGAAAATAGAATAACTCCTTTTTATAAAGTCATCTGAATTGTAAACAGACTATGGGTCTTCTATTAAAAATCGCCATCTCTACTAATTAAAGAGAAAAGCCTTTTCATTGTNAAAAGATGAAAATTATCTCAACTCATTTTTGGAGACTAGCATAAACTTGATAGCAAAACCAAATGTGGACTTCATAAAAAAAGTGAGTTACAGATAAATCTCATTTATAACTATACATGTAAACAGCCTACATGAATGTTGGCAAAATGAACTCAGGAGTGTGCAGTTTGTCCGTGAAATGAAAGGGTGGTTTATTTTAGAACACTATGAATGTATGCCACTACTTTAAATTCTGTTTCAAATTTAATAAAGGAAGGCTTCTATCCTACCTCAAAATGAAGATTTTAGTCAGCATTAGAACAACAACAACAAAAAAAAGATATAAGGGCCATAAAACGTGGGTAGGAGAGAGAAAAAAATCATTCAACATTGTAAATACTGTTATCTACATAGAAAAACAACATACTCTATGACTCAGCTGTCAGAATTGATAGTCCAGAATTTTGCTCAACACAACTCAATATACACAATATACAGAAGAAAGCTGTATTTTCAAACCTAACAATAGATGCAGAGCCTCACTAACGTATAGAAAAAATTGAAGATATCATTTCACACTCTGATTGACAAAGATAATAAGTCTTATAACACTGGAAAATATTTAGTTAAATTTAAGATGTATTAATCTCTCACAGCCAACTTATTATGTACTCTAGAAACCTTCTGAAAACCTTATTGCACACAAAAATAAACAAATACAAAATAATATAGCATGCAATGAAAAAGACTCAGAGTAACAAAAAGCAACTCAGTAAACAAGCCTCTCCTTTATTTTTGGAAGAAAGTCGTCTATTTCACTACTTATCTCTTCGATATTTTCAATTTGTGGTACTGGTGAAAGAATAGACACTTAGATCAGTGGAACAGAATAGAGAACCTAGGAACAGTTCCACACAAATGCAGCCAACTGGTTTATGACAAAAACACAAAAGCAAGCCAATCAGAATAGACTGCTCAATAAATGATACTAGAGCACTTGGACATCCATAAGTGGAAAAAAAACTGAACCTTAACCTAAACCTCACACCTCACACAAAAATGAACCCAAAATGAATCACAGACTTAAATGTAAAGCATAAAACTATAGAACACAGGAGAACAATTTTTGAGGCCTAGCATTCTTAGGCTTGACACCAAAACATGGTTCATGAAAGAAAAAAAAAATTGATAAAATGGACTTTGTCAAAACTAAAATCTTTGCTGTGTAAAAGGCCCCATTAAGAGAAGAAAAAGAAAAGCTACAGACTGGGGGAAAAGTTCTTGCAAACCACATATCTGACAACAGAATCATATCTAGAATATATGAAGAACTCAAAACTCAACAGTAAAAAAGCAAACAATCCAATTAGAAAATGTAAAAAAGACATGAGAGCCATTTTGCTGACATATATTGATGACAAACAAGCACATGGGAAGATGTTCTGCATCACTAACCATTAGAGAAATGCAAATTAAAAGTGCGATGATATATCACTACACAAGTTAGAAGAGCTAAAATAAAACAAAAATTTGTGACAGTATCAAATATTGGTGAGGATGTGGAAAAACTGGATCTCCCAACATTGCTAGCGAGGATGTAAAATAGCACAGCTATTTTCAGGAAAATAGTTTGCCAGTTTCTTTAAATAGCTGCATTATGTAGTAACCTTTCTACATAATTATGTGTCTCATCAAGATCAGTCAGGTTGGTTTCTCAGGCTGAGGCCAAGGGAGTTGCAAACTTCAGATGAACGCATAAGAGCTCCCTCCAAAAGTGGGTGTATCAGGGGGAGCTGTCTTGGAACGCTGTTAACCTATTATCTGGTGCTGAAACAACTGTCAGTGTAGCACCAACAACAAAACAAGACAAGAAAAGTAGGATAAAGTAACTATTTGGCTTGGCCGATATTTCTGAAATTGGATATTTTGTCCTTCATGAGTAGCCCTCAAAAGGCTGGGAATGGACTAGCCCCTCTAGCCTTCCGTACTCGCCGCTTGCACCTCCCCCACTCGTCACCGTTTGTTACCCGGGAAACCAGCCAGAGTTCGCGCGCCTACTGGAAGCTGGTTTCATGGCAGCCACGAAGAAAACACTTTTGGGGCCATTGGTAGGGGCAGTGGACCAGGGCACCAGCTCGACGCGTTTTTTGGTTTTCAATTCAAAAACAGCCGAACTACTTACTCACCATCAAGTGGAACTAAAACAAGAGTTTCCAAGAGAAGGATGGGTGGAACAAGACCCCAAGGAAATTCTGCAGTCTGTCTATGAGTGTATAGAGAAAACGTGTGAGAAACTTGGACAGCTCAATATTGATATTTCCAACATAAAAGCTATTGGTGTCAGTAACCAGAGAGAAACCACTGTAGTCTGGGACAGGTTAACTGGTGAGCCTCTCTACAATGCTATCGTGTGGCTTGATCTGAGAACCCAATCTACTGTTGAGAGTCTTAGTAAAAGAATTCCAGGAAATAATAACTTTGTCAAGTCCAAGACAGGCCTTCCCCTTAGCACTTACTTCAGTGCGGTGAAGCTTCACTGGCTTCTTGACAATGTGAAAAAAGTTCAAAAGGCTATTAAAGAAGATACAGCCCTTTTTGGAACCATCGATTCATGGCTTATTTGGAGTTTGACAGGAGGAGCCAATGGAGGTGTCCACTGTACAGATGTAACAAATGCAAGCAGGACGATGCTTTTCAACATTCATTCTTTGGAATGGGATAAAGACCTCTGCGAATTTTTTGACGTTCCAATGAAAATTCTTCCAAATGTCCGGAGTTGTTCTGAGATCTATGGCCTAATGAAAGCTGGGGCCTTGGAAGGTGTGCCAATATCTGGGTGTCTGGGGGACCAGTCTGCTGCATTGGTGGGACAAATGTGCTTCCACGATGGACAAGCCAAAAACACGTATGGAACAGGATGCTTCTTACTGTGTAACACAGGCCATAAGTGTGTATTTTCTGACCATGGACTTCTGACCACAGTGGCTTACAAACTCGGAAGAGACAAACCAGTATATTATGCGTTGGAAGGCTCTGTAGCTATAGCTGGTGCTGTTATTCGCTGGCTAAGGGACAATCTTGAAATTATAAAGACCTCAGAGGAAATTGAAAAACTTGCTAAAGAAGCAGGTACTTCTTATGGCTGCTATTTCATCCCAGCGTTTTCAGGGCTATATGCACCTTACTGGGACCCCAGTGCAAGGGGAATCATCTGTGGGCTCACTCAGTTCACCAATAAATGCCATATTGCCTTTGCTGCATTAGAAGCTGTTTGTTTCCAAACCCGAGAGATTTTGGATGCCATGAACCGTGACTGTGGAATTCCACTCAATCATCTGCAGGTAGATGGAGGAATGACCAACAACAAAATTCTTATGCAACTACAAGCGGACATTCTGTATATCCCAGTAGTGAAGCCCTCGATGCCGGAAACAACTGCCTTGGGTGCTGCCATGGCAGCAGGGGCTGCAGAAGGAGTCGGTGTTTGGAGTCTTGAACCTGAGGATTTGGCAGCCGTCACGATGGAGCGGTTTGAACCCCAGATCAACGCTGAAGAAAGTGAAATTCGTTATTCTACCTGGAAGAGAGCTGTGATGAAGTCAATGGGTTGGGTTACAACTCAGTCTTTGGAAAGTGGTGACCCTAGTATCTTCTGTAGTGTACCCCTGGGCTTTTTTATAGTGAGTAGCATGGTAGTGTTAATCGGAGCAAGGTACATCTCAGGTACCCCGTAAATGATACCAACTTATGGAGTCCAACAATGCAAGCTCTTTACCTAATGAGAGAATCCAGCTATTTGGTCTCTTAATGTGATGATACTATTCATAGATTGATTTTATTTATAAGCCACTTGCTGCATGACCTTTGAAGTAGACCTGTGGCTTGAAATAATGAAAATGCAGCAGAGCAGGGGGGAAAAAAAAGGCAGGGAATGAAGTGGATTTTGATGAAAGATCAACCCGTTCCCATTCTGGTCATGAGTAAAAATAAAAAGCTTATTGCCTTATGTTTCCACAAGAAAAACTGAATCACAGAATGAGATAAAAAAATGTTATAATTTTCCCTAGAAGGAAATAAAAACATACTTTATCACTTATAAGCAAGAATGTATATTTATTTGAATCTATGAGGATGCATTGTATTTCAGTTCTATCAGCTTATATTTGCAATTTAGGAAATGCTATCAAAGACATAAAATTTCTGTATATTAGGTAGATACTCCTGATACCCTGCCCAGAACCCCTTTACTGGCTAGTGTACCCATCCCCAGATGCTTGGAGTATTATTTTCTTGTAAGGACACAAAGCTGTTCCCTCCTCTGGAGAATTCCCTGCCCCTTTCAGTCTCCCAAGGAGCGGAAGATTCTACCCACATCCCATAAGCTACAGTCATTGAACGACCTACACAGAGATACAAAACATGCCCCCTTGACTCAAGAAGAGACGACTTTATGGTGTGATTTATACTCCAGAGCAAAGTGAATTAGGATGAGAATAGATTTTACCCAAGACCACATTGTTGTTCTGTTCTTTTCTGTTCTATGCCCTACTTCCCTTCCGCCATCACTCCCTCCCTCATGTTTTCCATGATGTACATTCCCCAGGACATCATCATAGGCTCCTGAATCCCCCTCTCGGACTGTGCTTCTAAGGGACACAATTTATGCCTTATAAGATTATACATATTTACTTTAATTTTCTATTATCATGGTTTACAACAAAGGGGAGAACTTTTATTTTCATAGATGTAAACTCTATGCAGATTGAACATACCAAATGATGTAGGTTTTAAAAAACAGAAATAACAACACAAAAAATAATAATATGCACATGCAAAAGAATGAAGTTAGATCCTTATCTTAAACCACATACAAAAATTAACTGAAAATGGCTTAAAGACCTAAACATAAGACCTAAAACTATAAAACTCATAGAAGAAAACATAGAAGCTTCATGACACTGGACTTAACAATGATTTCTTAGATGATATACAAATGTCCAACAAATATATAAAAAGATACTCAAAATCATTACTTATTCATCAACAAAATGCAAATCAAAGCCACAATAAGTCATCACTACCTCACAACCATTATAATGTCTATTACCAAAAAAAAATTTTTTTAATTAAAAAACCCCTCAGAAAATAAGAAGTTTTGAGAATCCTTTTCCTCTGTTGAGATTGTAAACTGGTACAACCACTATGGTAAACAGTATGAAGGTTCTTCAAAAAATTCAGAACAGAACTACCATAGAACCCAACAACCCCACTTCTCAGTATCTATCTGAAAGAATTCAAAGCAAGATCTCAAAGAGATGTTTGCCCCGGTATATTCATTACAGCATAGTTCACAGAGGTCAAGAGGTGGAGGCAGCCTAAATGTCACCAGTGGATGACTGGATAAAAAAAATGTGGTATATACATACAATGGAATATTATCCAGCCATAAAAAGGAAGGAAATCTTATCACATGCTATAACATGGATGAACGTTGAGGACATGCTAAACGAAATAAGACAAGTACTGAATGATTCCAGTAATATGAAGTGTCTAACAAAGGAGTTGTTGCTTTTAATGAGTCTAGAGTATCATATTTTAAAGATGAAAAAGTTCTAGATATCTGTGTCATGACAATATCAATATGCTTAACACTGCTGAACTACACATTAAATAATGGTTAGGTGAGTAAATTTTAAGTTATATGTTTTGCCACAATAAAAAAGGGGGTGGGGAGAATGAGACACAAGGTGCTGCATCACGGGTTTTGAAAACATACATTCATAATTTAAACATTTAATGAAAAATGTAGTTACAAAGATATTGCCTTTCTCACTTTATAAATACGTTTGCTATGAACTCTGAGAGGCTACAAGGTAGCCCTCTGAGAAGGAAATTAGCACATTACATACAGGTCTGTCTCTTTCTCTTTCTCTCTTTTTCTCTCTCTCTCTCTCTCTCATCTACACACCCGACAACTCTCCTGGCAGAAGTTTTATTCTCAGAATCAATTGTTATAACGTGCTTCCAGAGTTATTTTTACTGCATACACAGTGACAATGAAACAAAGGCAGAGTGAGGATTTTCAAAGACAAGAGTATAATCAATTTCAACATACTCCCCCAGAGCTTTAAAAAACACTCTTAAGCATTAAAGTCTTTAAAACTTGCTAGATTTTAACATTCTTGTAATCAAGCTACAAGTCCATATCCCTCTTTATAGAGCAAAAATAGTACAACATAAAAGACGGAGAAATAAACTTAAAAAATTTAAATTCTTCTCAAGAAAATCAACAATATTTTTCACCTCATTAATTTACTGTCTTTAATTTTTTTAACTTGTGTATCAAGTGACCATTTCTTGGGTTTCCATCCAACTGTTAGGGCACACTTTTCTAATGTGTGAATGTGAAAAATGTTACACTTTTTAAATTAAAATGGAACTAAAACAAATACACATGACACAAAATTATTGCATGCTTTAAAGTAGATTTATTTTTACATATCAATCTATACATTTCTACATTTAACAGTTCCTTTACAATATTTCTCCAGTAACAAGTGATTTGATTATGATACATAGCTTTTCAACGGATATAGATTTACAATCTTAATTCTCTCCAGGATTTGTCTCAGGGTAACAATATAAAACTGAAGATCCCTACCTTGAGGTGATGTTCCTGGTTCATTATCCAAGTAGACCCACATGTCTATTCAAATCATGATATGGGTGCTCGGTCCTGCATCACAGATGGCTCCAAAATCATGCCCATGCACTAATGCCCAACACAATGATTTTCCTTCATATGTAGAGCACTGAATAATCAGGTTCCTCTTCATAGGCAATCCAGCTACATTCAGAATCTGCAGAGCCTGATGATTTGGAGCCCCTCCTGTGGATAACAACTAGCTGTCATCTTATTAGATACATACTCAACGAGAACTTCCCTAGGGAAGTCCAGCCCCTTTGAGATCAGAGCTGCCTACTGGTGGCTATTCTCAGATGCTTTGTATGGCATGCCATATTGATAAAATCAAACCCTGTCTTTTCCTGGTTGTCCCTGCTTTCTAAATGCTATGCTCCCACTACTGGGTGTCTCCAAGACTGAGAACCGCAATCGCTGCCCTGTTCCTTCCAAGAGAGGGTGATACTGTGAAATTAAAATGGTCTCAACATATGCAAATCGATCAATGTGACACACCACATAAACAAAATAAGAGACAAAAATCATATGATTATATCAATAGATGCAGAAAAAGGATTTGACAAGAGACAACATCCATTTATGATTAAAACACTTAATAAAATGGGTATAGAAGGAAAATACCTTAACAAAATAAAGGCCATATACGACAAACCCTCAGCTAATACCGTAAATAATGATGAAAAACTGAAGCCCTTTGCTCTATGTTCAGGAACAACACAGGGCTGTCCCCTATCACCTCTGCTTTTCAACATAGTATTGGAAGTCCTAGCCAGAGCAATCAGGCAAAAGAAAGTAATGAAAGGCATACAAATTGGGAATGAAGAAGTTAAATTGTCACTTTTTGCAGATGACATGATGTTGTATATAGAAAACCCTAAAGACTCCACCAAAAAGCTATTACAAGCAATAAGCAAATACAGTAAAGTTGCTGGCTACAAAATCAATGTACAAAAATCCATTGCATTCCTATAAACTAACAGTGAAATCTCATAAAAATTAAAAAAAAATCCTTTTTGCAATTGCAACAAAAAGAATAAAATACCTAGGAATAAACTTAACCAAGAATCTGACAACTATAAGACATTTTAAAAAGAAATTGAAGAAGACACAAAGAAATAGAAAGGCATTCCGTGTGCATGGATTGGAAGAGTCAACATAGTTAAAATGGCCATATTACTCAAAGCAATATACAGATTTAATGCAATCCCCATAGCATTTTTTAAAGAAATAGAACAAAAAATCATCAGATTTGTATGGGTCCACAAAATTCCCCAAATAGCCAAAGCAATCCTAAGAAAAAAAGAATAATGCTGGAAGTATCAAACTCCCTGACTTCAGCTGGCACTACAGAGCAACAATAATCCAAACAGCATGGTATCAGCAGAAAAACAGACACACAGACAAATAGAACTGAAAACACAAAAATTACCCCACATAAATATGAACAGATAATTTTCAACAAAAGAAGAGCCCAAAACACACAATGGAGAAAAGACAGCCTCTTCAATAAATGGCACCAGAAGACCTGGAAAGCCACATGCAAAAGAATGAAACTAAACTGCTATTTGTTACTGTGTACCAAAATTAACTCAAAATGGATCAAAGGCCTAAACATAAGACCTGAAACAATAAACTGAACAGAAGAAAACAAACTTATAGTTATGGTACTAAACTTATGGACCTTGGGTTCAAGGAGAGTTTTATGAATTTGACTTCAAAGGCAAGGGAAATAAAATCTAAAATAAATGAATGGGACCATATCAAACTAAAAAGCTTCTGCACAGCAAAAGAAACCATCAACAAAATAAACAGGCAACCAACCAAATAGGAGAAGATATTTACAAACAATACCTCTGATAAGGGGCTAATATCCAAAATATATAAGGAACTCATACAACTCAACAACAAAGAAACAAACAATCCAATTAAAAAATGGGCAGAGGACCTGAATAGACATTTCTCCAAAGAGGACATACAGATGGCCAATAGACATATGAAAAGATGTTCAACATCACTAATCACCAGAG
>NW_017731726.1:329321-331087 GCF_001890085.2 Hipposideros armiger
AGAACCTGAAGACAATTGAATTTAGACTTTCCGGGTCTAATGGCCATTTTCCAGGCATGAGCCAATAAATTCCCTTTTGTACTAAAACCATTATGGGTTGATTTTCTGTCAAAGGCCACCAAGTGACTCATATAACACACAAGTCTACGATGATCTTTTTTTCTTCCTGCTAAAGGATACATCCCTTTAGCACGTCTTTTTCTTCTGTCATGAATGTATAGCTTATTTATTTCCACAAGTAGAGGAAAGGTTTAAACTTTTTATTATATTAAATATTTATTATATATTAATTTTTAAATAATACATTTCCAAATTTCAGAAAGCTTCATAGTATTTGTTCCATATGTGCTGTGCTTAACACGAAGGACAAAAAATCCTGCTAGTCAGCCAATCCTCTGTAAACGAAGTATTCATTGGCTGCCTTCTGTGCACATGGCTATGGACTAAAACATAAAATGGTAGAAGGTAAAGTCCCTGGTCACAAAGATATAACCATATAGTTGAGAATTCATACTGATAAGGAAAAGTTGAGGCACAATGAAAGCCAGTATTCTGAGCTTCTTTCACTGCATGTGCCAACACCATTGGCCATTCGCAGAGTGCGCTAAAACCACAGACCAGAAAGCATACCCCTGGAGCACAAAAGTTCAGTTTAACCCTCTTTATGCCATTATAGCTCAATGAACCCAATTCTTGCATTTTAATTTTTCCATCTGAATGTTCCTGATAAATTAATGTGAAGCAGCTTTCTCACTGTAAAATTATGTTCTTGTTATAAAACGTATGCTTTATCAATAGTCTTCCCATCCCTTTTCCCCATAGACCATACACCCCATGAAGGTAGGGACCATTTTAAATATAAAATGGGCTTATATAACTTACCAGTGTGCCTCTGAAATCTCTGTACATGTTCTCAGAATGAATTGGATAACACAGAAAGACAAGTGTACTAAATACTATGGTAAGCTTGGATGATAAAACCCAAACAAAATGAGAAAATCACATACCACCAGAAAACAAAATAAAATCAACAGACAGAAAAAGGCCCTCCTTTTTCTAATATTTTCTATCATTTCACGAAACCACCATTTTCCCCGCTTGTAGACTTTGGATCACAAACTTGGGATTCACGAAAAATCTGGAGCCCTGGTAGACAGGTTAGGTACAGTCAACTTGAGTCTGGGCAGAGCTGTGGCATGGTGGGGGGTAAATACTTGACCTTAACTTAAGGAGGGTTTCCTGCCTCACTCCTGAACCCTCACCTTCCTGTGCCCTGTGGATGGGCTTCTCACACTCTGTTCAGTCTACTCTAGGAAACCTAGAGACACTGATTCTACTTTCTCCCTGACTCCAGCTTCATGTAATTGGCATAGGTTAAGGTGGAGCATGTAAGCACATATGGTGGATGAAGGATGTGATGGGAAATGTTAGGCTCCACTGTCATTTTTTGCCGTATCTGTCCCTTTCAGGTACTCCAAGGTTCCTGATCTATCATCCTCTTTGTAATTCCATTGTGTTGGTCTGTCTTATCTTTTGTGACTCAGTGTGTTGGCTCTGCAGAGTCACAGCTGGTTATGAAGCCCTGCTAGAGGTCTTTTCCCCAGACTTCTCCTAGGTAGATGAGACAGTGCTCCATATCTTGTGGGAGGGAGAAGGAGGGTTGATGGGGAAGGTGGTGGCAGGAGATCTGATGCAGGGATAGACAAAATTGAGATCGCTGAATATCAATAAACACATTGGAACCTTTTAAAGATGCAAGGAAACAA
>NW_017731726.1:333072-335118 GCF_001890085.2 Hipposideros armiger
AAGCTCAGGGACCCTGGAGATGAGAAACAGGAGCAAGTCCAAAGTCCGCATGGCTGGAGCCTCCCTGAGCTATCACATCACTGCTGGACCACAGACATGGAAGCCAGGAGCCTGCTCTGTTAGCTGAATGAGCTCAGGAACTGCTCTCAAGTTAGAGCTGAGGACACAAAAATCAAGGCTGGACCCTGGTTGGTGGACCTGGAATATACAGGGGTCACAGAAAGTGCAGAGTCCGACAATAATTCTCGGTACTAAAAGTGTCTAATTGAGATTCTTTAAAAATAGGACCATTTATTGAGTATTTCCTATTCCTAAGGCTTAATAACTAAAGCATAGTGATTTGCTCACTTTAGTATTAAGTCATATTCCTATGACTTCTGCTTGTCAGTCAAATTCGCCACAACAGGCCAGGAAGTTCAGTGTGTCAAAATGCAAAAACCACTGTCTATGAATATTTACAGAGGCTTTGCTCGTAATAGCCAACGACTATCAGCCCAAATGCCCACAAACTTGTGAATAAACACACTGTGGTATGTCCATACAAGAGGACACTACTCAACAATAAAAGGGAACAAACCCGATGCACGCATCAACATGGATGAATCTCAGATGGATTACACTGAAGGACTAGAGCCAGTCTTTTTAAATCACTAAGCACGCACTTACTATATATTTGGCAACTGCACTCCAGACATTTATCTCAGAGAAATAAAAACGTATGTCCACACAAAAATCAGTAGAGAACTGTTCAGAGCAGATTTATTTGTAATAGACAAACAGTAGAAACAACAAAACGTCTCTCAAGAGGTGAATAGTTAAACAAACAATGGTACATCCATACCACGAAATACTACTCATAATAAAAAAGAAGAAACTACTGATAGACTCAACTTGGATGTATCTCAAGAGCATTAGGCTAAGTAAAGGAAGCCAATCTCAAAAGATTACATTCTGTATGATTGAATTTATATGACATTCTGGAAAAAGCAAAACTACACGGACAGAAATCAAACCTGTGATTGCCTAGAGCTACCTGGTAGTTAGGAGAGGAACATGACTGCAAATGGACACAAGGAAACTTTTAGAGTGAGAAAAATGTTTCAAATCTTGATTGTGAGGCAGTTACATGATGGTATGCATTTGTCAAAAGGTATTAAACTATACACCTAGAAGAAGTTCTGTATGTAAAATTACACCTCAGTAAACTTAAGAAAACAAAATAAATATAGTTAATTTTAGAACCAAACTGTGAAATTGCTGCAAGACAGTGTTAAAATAGGTGTTTTAAAAGACTGAGTCATATTCAGATACCTGCTGCTACAATGAATATTTTTAATAAAAGCAAAATATTTTTGTTACCATATTTAAAAATATAAAATAAATCACTTTAAAATGAAAAACTTTTATGAACAAATGCCAGCCTTTAGCACTTGTAAAAAGGGAATACCCAGTGTTGCCAGGTGTCAATTAAAGTTAAGAAGAGCATAGTAAACTGCCATTCCAGTCCCAGATTTTCAATCTGCATCGCGTGCGGGTCACAGATTTCTAAATTTTCACATATCTTCACTCGACTGAAGAATTCAGGGTTCAGGCAACAAATATGCCATTTTCATAGCTATATTCTCAGTACCAAGGACAGCACCTGTACATGTTCTGCCCAGCAGTGACTCAGTAAATTTTCACTACAGAGATGGATAAATGTGATATAATAGATAAAAGGAGGTAGGGGAGGGGAATTATTATTATTAATGGACTGGTTAACTTTTACAGACACCAAAAGAGTGAATAAGGATGATATTATCAGCTACATTTTTCAAACGAGGAAATGAAGTACCAAGTCCTAGAAAAGTTAGGTGATAATATCAAAGATGAAAAACAAAACAAAAGAAAAACCTAGAAAGTAGCTGAGACACCCTCGCATTGGCCCAAGTGGCCCCACAAGTAACAGCTGGGGCACCCCAAATGGTTGTGGTGGATGTGTTCTGCCTCCATCACCCCACTGGCTACATGTGTAATCACAGTTCACACCAGCGCAGAATACCACAC
>NW_017731726.1:337243-339984 GCF_001890085.2 Hipposideros armiger
TTCAGACCTGTATATACAACCATATATTGAGCAGCTCTCCTTGGACATCATGGAACTCAAGATGTCCAAGCCTGCCCTTCGTCCTCTGGTTTATATCTGAAGCTTAATGGTAACACCATACACCTAGTTACTCAAGCAAAAATCTTAGTGCTGTCTTGAATAATCCCTTTCTTTCATCCTCCTTAACTCCTAAATTAGTCCTAAAGCCTAAGGTACCTGGTACTTAAGTCTCCTTCATACCTGTGTACTCTTATATAGTCTCAGGTTACTCACCAACAGGAACTCCCCTCCACCCAGGTGTGGATTGTCACAAGAGCCACCCAGCTGACCGTGCGCTCTCCACCACTGCTCCCCTCCACTGTTCTCCATACTAATCTTACTAATGTACGTCCTTGCTGTCCACGCTTACAGTTAAAAGATTTCAGTGCATTCCAAGTGCTCTCAGGAAAAATCTAAACATGGTGACATGGCATAGAGGTCCTTTAATCTGGACAGTCAGGCCTACGAAGAAAGAGCTTAGATTCAGTTTGGACATTCCAAGTTTGAAGTGCTGATAACAGCTGTCTGATTGGGTTTGACATGTGTAGCTAGAGGTCCTGACAAAAGCACAGCCAGAGATGTATTTGTTTGTTTTTTTCTGGAATCTACCTGCAAAGATGTTAGAGATGAAATAATCAACTTAAACAGGATGTGTATAAACAAAAATGGTTAAGCAAAACACAGACTTTTTCACTAATCGGACAATAAGTTCTGTTAATTCTATTTTTTTTTTTTTTTAGCTGAGCCATCCTGCCACCTGTTGGCAGCTCAGCAGCAGCTCAGCTCAGTCCAGGCATCGAACTGCTATTGCTCAGAGCTCACACTCTTGAGTGAGCTCTTAACCAACTGAGCCGCTCGGCCGGCCCCTGTTAATTCTATCTTATAAATCTCTCTCACATCAGACCACGCGTCATCATGCCTATGGCCACCTTCCTGATTTAAGCAGTCACCTGCCTATTGCCTTGACTGTTCTTTTCAATCTCTCCTTTCATCCATCCTCTACATTGCTATCAGAATGACAGCTCTAAAACACAAATCTGGTCCTATCCTTTACTCTTTAAAATTACTCAGTGAACTCCTTCACATGATAAATAACATAAAAAATCATTGTACTGGCCCAAATATTGTACACTGTTCTCCTTTCTCCAACATATGGAGCTTTTTGTTTGCTCTCTGAGTGTACCATGCACTCTTGACACTGTTTTATGCAAGTCTTTTGCTTTTCCCAAGTCCCTTCTCCACTGATCCTGAGTCAATGCCTCCTCATCCCTAAATGCCGTCTCTCTCATTCTGAGAAGGTTGGCCCCAATCCTCACATACCTTCCCCAATGGCAGAACCGGTACCTGCCTCTGCCTTCTCTTATGACAGAAGTGTACATACATAATGTGCAGAAATATACTGATAATTTATTTATTTTTGAACCTCCCTCGATTGTGAATTTCTTGCAGAAAAGAAATCTGTACATATAAACTGAGTGCATAACATAATGTCTAGTGGAAGGGAATGATTGAAACATCTGAAAATAATGGATGTAAAATAGACTAAGCCAAGAACCTGAAAGGACAGAATAAGTCAGAGTTACTGAAGCAAGGACACTTTTTCAGGAAAGCAAAATGGGAGGGAGACTTAAGAAGTTAGAGATAAGTTACTTGAATCAGATTATGTAAATATTTTGAGATAAATGGGGAACAAAAAAGAGAGTCTGACATTTCAATACAATAATAATATGGGAGCTAAAGTGTGCTAATTGGATAGAAAAGCACTTGAGGGGCAGGTGTAAATAACTTTTTAAAAGTTTGGAAGTAAAATGAGCTATAGAATATATGTTTGAGTAGAGAAGGACATTGAAATAAAAACTAGTATTTACTATGAGTTTGGAAAGTACTAATAAAATGTTAAACAAAAAAAAGTTAAATTTAGAGAGCCTAGGTTCTCTGAATTAACAATGTGAAACATGTCCATCCCTGCCTCAGGGCCTTTGCACTTTCTGTTCCCTCTGCTTAGCACAGTTTTCCCACAGAATATCACATCCTAGCTTCCTCACTTACATCACGCAGAGGTCACTTCTCAAGAGAGGTCATCCTTTAACAACCTATTTAAAATTGTCCCTCACCTAATTCTGTTCCCAGGTCACTCACTAAATCTTTAATAGCCTTTATTTCATTCACATCAGTTGTTGCTAACACAAATATTTATCTACATGTTTGTTTACTTGTTTACTCTTTGTCTCACTACTGCATGGGATTTCATGATGGAAGAGATGTTAGCTGGCTTGATTATCATTGTATCCTTAGCCCTTAGACCTGTGCTTAGAAAAGAATAAGAGCTAAGTAATATTTCTTGAACTAATTAATAAATACATGAATTAATAATTAAGACAGAAAGAAAATGAAGTCAACTTAATCCATCCTGCTCAGTTAACTTTAACTTACCATGGCATGTTTATGTCTCTAAAGTGACACGAATTGTAAACTAACCATTGAAAGCACAAAAAGCTCCCCCTCTCTCATTAACCAAACAACCTACAGAAAGAGAGGGTATCATATTTAAATAACAGATGTCAAGTAAGGACATGGGTGTGGAACCCTGCAGATACAATGACAAGCCTTTAATAATGCAATGTCAACATTGTAGCAATACAAAAAGATATGTCAGTGAATGGGCCATCAGAACACAAGTAGCCATGATATTCCTAACAGTC
>NW_017731726.1:341319-374824 GCF_001890085.2 Hipposideros armiger
ATGTGTTGCCACACCCACTATACTCGCCTGACCTTGTGCCATCAGACTTCCACTTGTTTTGCTCTCTTCAAAACTCCTTGCATGCTATAATGTTCAATTCAGATGAGGTTGTAAATCAGCACTTTGTTCAGTTTTTTGCAAATAAATACAGATCCTTCTATGAACGAGGAATTATGAAGCTCACTGGAAGATGGCAAAAGGTTATATTGAACAAAACGGGCAATATATCACTGATTCATCTTTTTTCTTTATATAAATAAATGACCTTTGAAAAACATAGACAAAAGACATCATGACTTTTCCAACAACCCAATATAATTCTTGTAATATATAAAATATTCATATAATTATCAATATACTGTTATAAAAATAGTTATCAGTTTGGAACAGTTGTTCTATTTATTGAAACTAATTTATTAGTAAAATTATGGGTACAGTTGACCTACAGATCTTACTCTAATGTTATATATTATTAAATTGAAATAGTTGGGTAAATTTTTTAAGATGTGATTGAGAATTGTTTTTTCACTTAAGACTAGTTAAACAATTTTAGTTTAGAATGAAGACACAAATATTTGAAAATATCTAAGAAAAGTATAAAAAATAATTAGAAGGGGTTTGTCTTATCACATATTAAAGTTACTATAAAGCCATAGTAACCTAAGCATTATGGCCACAAACTAGACAAATACATCAATGTAATGTTACAGAAACCAGAAATAGATGAAAATACACTTTGGAATTTAAAATGTGACAAAAATGTAATTTTGATTCAGTGGATATGATGCATGTAGAAATAAAAAGGAATAAAATAAAGTACCCTCTGTACATCACACATATACCTTAATTTTTCAAGGATTAGAATTTAAAATATAAAAAAAGAAGTTTAGAAGAAGATGTTGAGGATTAATCATTTAGTTTTAGGGATAACAGACAACCCAAAGCAATAATAAAACCAAAATCCATAAAGGAAAAGAGATACATCATTTCTATACAATTATGAGAAAATTTGATGCCAAAAATACCCAAGGCAAAGACAAAAGAAAAAAAAAGGAAAGCTATCTTCAGCACATATCCAGAGAAATGTATTTCCCAACATAAAAGAGCACATAAAATTAATTTTAAAATGATAAACAATTCAGTATGAAAATGAGGACAGATAGAAAGAAATAGGGCTAATAAAAAAATGAGGAAAACCCCTTAATTACCAGTAAACTAAAATTAGAGCCTTGTGAAAAACTATATTTCAACCATGGAGTTGACAGCATTTGAAGAGAGACACCGTCCCAGGCTGGCAAGGGTGCAGAGATGTTCATTCTGGGCTGGTGGTGGGAACCTGAAATGGTAGAGCCTACTGGAAATAAATCTGGCAGCTCCTACAATCCTTAAAACTGCAGAAGCCATTTGGTTTAGCAGTACCACTTTTGTGAATCAATACTCTAGTAATATAAGCCAAAATACTGAAATATAAAGTTTTAATGCCTATCAAAAAGGGGAGAGTTTATAAGTAAATGGCTTAATAAAGCTATAAAATATTACTTAGCTATCAAAACAAGAATAATTCTGTATATCTTTATTGGCCAGAAAAGATGCCCATGTTGTTATGGGAGAGAGAGGGACATCTGAGTTAAAGGTATGTATTTGGGAAAATACAGCCGATGTTAAAAGCCACAGGCATGGATGAGGTCAGCCAGGGATTTTGCAAAGTGTCCTGGCCAACCTCTAAGAAGGAGGGAAAGCCAGCAATGAGGCAGAGGAAAAGTTGTCAGCAAAATAGGAGAAAAATCCTAATATTGTAAAAGAGGAGATAGTAGTCAAGTGAGAAATTAACATGAGGAAGGGCTAGTGTTCATTGGATTGGGGCACATAAAGATGGTTTAACTTAAGTGGATTCAGTGGACTGGTAAATGGAGCAAGCTGAAGGTTAAAAAGGGAGATGGGGCCAGAGATCTTGTGTACATACAGGCAATTTTCCAAGGTGAGACTATGAAAACAGGAAAGCTAGGAAATGGGGTCCTGGCCAGAAAGAAATATGAAGTCAAGGGGAGCTGTTTGATTACAGGTGAAGATGGGTGTATTAGGCCATGTGTTTATGCTGATGGAAATGCAGCAATGGGGAAGAGATTGATGGTGCAGGATAAAAAAAAAAAAGGAGAACTGAAGGAGTGAGGCAATGGAGGAGAGGTGCCAGAGCACATTGGCTTAGAACACAAGGAGGGACAATTCATTAGAGAACAGAAGTAGGGAGAGGAACTCACATGTCGGCCACTTTGTAGAGTTAATGATGGGAAGATACAGGCGTTATAGCTAATGGTTTCTGTTTTCCCAGGGTGGGAGATTTAAGGGGTCGCTCAGCAAGAACAACCATGCCTACCGGGCAAACACAGTAAGAATAAGGGAGAGTGTTGCCTGTAGGAAACTAGCATGCTTGTGCTCTGACATGCTCCTTCAATGATCCTCCAGCTGCTTGGGTGTAAGGACAGGCAAGTTGGAAAGTTGGGTTCAACCTAGTTTAGGCATTTGTCGCTCGAGCACAACAGAGGGAGGTGAGGATGGGGGATGAAATGGCTTCAGTGATGGACGAGGCATCTAGTTTGGGCAAAGAATGGGCTAAGGGAGAGTAAAGCAATCGTAGGACCAACGTGTTGGTGTTTCAATGAGTTTGTAGGCTTGCTGCAGTGGAGGTTTTAAACAAGTGAACAGCATGTACAATCTAGGAAAGATCGAGGAAAGCATTTTAGTGGGGGGTCGTATTTGTAAGAATGAGAGATGAGGAAAAAAAATAGGTGACCTTGGTATTGTAAATTTAGTTTAATATGCAAAATAGCAGCCTTTCTGGTATAATTCACCCTTAGTTGCTCTGAATGAATTAGCAGTTCCGGGATACATTCATTTTCAATAACTTTAATCTTCCTCTTATCGTAAACCATGCTGCCCCAACCCTAAGTACTCAGAGAAGAATGAAACTAGGGGAGATATAGGCCAGGCACAGTTGAGGCAACACTTTGATTCCTGAGGCACAGAAGGGAATTTAACAGGGCAACCCTCACGCTTCTGCCCCAGTCTGTTAACAGTAAACCAGAAATACTGTTCCAAGTCTCCACAAGGATCTCAAACTCTGAGTCCATTACTCCCTCAAGTTCCATTTCTCATTTCTGTTTGCACCTCAGCTGAGGCAGCTGGCCAAGTTCATGTGTCACTCTCACCAGGAATGACTCAGAGATAGAATCATACTACAGATCCATCTTAAGATACTTCTTGGCCGCAAAGACACAAGAAACATCAGCACTTTTTGTATCAGTGTTCCTAACCTTTCCTGTTACATCTTGCTTTCATCATACATTTTTATACTCCAATTTTTAACATGTCTATATGTGATACATAGAACATACGGAATTAAGCCAGTTCCCAGGGAGTCCCAAAGGAATCTGGGTGGTGATAGACATCTAAGCCATTTCTTTCTTTGAACATTCTCTTGCATTCTCTGAAAGCTTTGTTTTTCTAATTGTAAAAGTAAAACATGCCAATTGTAGACATTTTTGAAAATATAGGACAGTTTATGAAAGTAATTGATAAACCTATTATTACAATTAGTTATATAAATAATTATATTAAACATTTAGTCATAATTAATATATGAATACTTATACTTTATATTTCTATACAATTAATTGTAATTATAATTAATATAATCATGTTATATATTGTATAATTATATTAACTGATATGCCATAAGCCAGAGTTAACTCATGTTGGAATTTGAGTTTAGATCTTTCAATGGATGCATATTTGAACAGTAAATACTGAGTACTTCCCTATATGGTTAAAAGTTCCTTGCAAGCATTCTTTATTGGTCTCCCAACATTCTGGCCAAGGCTCCCATACTAGGATTCAGTTATTGTACTTTATCAGAAGCTCTGACTCCTGCGCTGGAATCTGACGACTTCCTGCCTTGCTACCCAGCTTGGAAGTGGAAGTGGTGCAGTAATAAACCAGGGTCATAATGAAAAGACAGGCATGTGGAAGAAAGAAAGCATGTGCGAGTAAGGAATGGATGCAAAGAATGTGGGCCAACTGACCTCGCTAATAGAATAAGCAATATAAGGGAACCCACTACGGGAACATCTTATGCATCAGGAACAATGATTAAACTGTGGATTATAATCCGTATCAATAAACACTTCTGATTCTGTAAATGCCCTCAGTTTGCCTTCTAAATCCTATTCATCTTTCAATACCCAGCTCAAGACTATGCAATGTCCCTTGACTAGTGACACACAATGAAATACAACTTCTGAACTCCTTCAGCACATTATATACCATTCCGCCAGAGAAGTTAGCATCTGGCAGCATTCATGCTTCTTTCCCACTTCAGATATTGCAAAACACAGACTTTAGAACATAGATCTTTAGCACGTAGTTGGTAATTACTTTGATGACTTCATCAGGAACATTTTCCCCAGGTATTTGGAACATTTCACTATTCATTAATTTTAGATTTTATCTGGATTGCAAGAACTATCTCAAATGCTTCCATTGACCAGACATCATCATTGCCTTTAATTTTCTGAAAGTCTAAACTCAAATGATTCAGCTGAAACAAAAGTAGTATAAGGCAGGAAAGGGCAGCCTTGTGATATATTTAGCAACCAAGTGTGCCCTGAACCTCCCAAGTTCATGTCACTCTGACCCCTTTGTGCTTTTGACCGTGTTCCATGGCTGCCTTCCACCAGATGTGTTCCCCCTCTGCCTGATGAATGAGTACCCAGGTTCCCTATAGAAATGGTGCAGAGGGTTTCAGGAATTTCCTCTGCAGAGGCACAGAAAGGAGAAATAATGGCATTCTGCTAGTGCAGTGAAACATGAGGGGAAATACAAAAACCAGTGAAGAGTGCGGTCATATATACATATAATTTCACCAAGATAATAACCCCAAGATTCCAGGGATTACAACAAAAGGGTATTTTCAGAATTCCTAAATATGCTGCACATACCCAATTTTTATTAGCTGAAGAGCTAATTTTCAAACTTACAAGTCGATCAATGAGTTTCTTTTGAGTTAAAATTGTTCTGCCAGCCAAAAGCATGCCTCTTTGGGGTGTGCTGAAGAACAAGGCATTTTTATTTTCATTAATCAGCTTTAATTCCTATATACATCCCCCACAAAAGATAAGAGAAAGGAAAATATTTTTTCCTTCTCTATTATCATGTTTTCAGTCTCCTTTAAGGGCAAAACTCAAGATCCTTTCAAAACATGTGTTTTTTAATGATATTACTGACATGTAACATTGTAATGCCCTTTGCCAACAAAACCCTCATCCTAAAAGAAAACCATTTCCTACAAATGGCATCTGTAACTTTAAGATGATGACATAAATGTACAGAAGTTTTCAGAAGTGCTACTGGAGGAAAATGTATATCTAGCAAGCCATTTTTGCTATAAATATGTCTCCCTCTTCATTATTACCATCCACAGAAGGTTCAGAGATCCAGCTTTTATCTAGCTCACAAAATCCTGTTAAAATTCAAGCATTGGAGAAACCCTTGATGGACCAATCCGAAAAGCCAGTGACAAACTATTTTTTACTTTACTGTGTAGAGCATTTGGTACAGATGTCACTGGAGTCCCTGAGCACTGCAAGGTGAATGATGCAAGGACAAAAGTTTACAGTCAAGGATAATCCTAAAAATAAAGCTTACAAGTTAAGCCTTGGATGTAGGCATAAGCAGTCAAACTTGAGAGTAAAATAATAACTGGCATCAATCATATATTAATGAAGTAAGTTTTTATGCAAACACATTATTAATATATGCTGATATCTAGAAAAATTCTTACAAAATTCCTTTTTATGGATTGCTTTTTTTAAATTGCTGTGGGTGTGTGTATCCTTTTCTTAAAAAGCTAAAGTTTTAAAGATTTTTCTACTATCAGCATTTGGCTGACGTTGGAATTATTTCACAACCTGAAATTAAGAGGAAACACATTTAGCATGTAAAAACATCTTTTAAAGTCACCACTCTATGTCACTCACCCCGATGTGGCATGCCAGACCTGCCTTAATTTTGACATCTGCATAAAACAACATTTCAAGACAACCATATGAGCAAAATATCAGGCTTACTTACAGCACTTGATAAAATGATAGTGAGACATCTTTCCATGTCAGACAGAAATCTTGCCACGGGTTCCAGCATTCTCTTCTACAACTGCCGTCCTCAGGAAATGCATTATTTAGAGCCCTGACTCAGGTAACAATTTACCTCAGGATGCATTATTGCACCCAGGCTCTGTTCCATGATCATGCAAAAAGCATCTAACTCATTCTCATTCAGCAGCTGGAGTTGAGATAAAGCCTCTCCGTGGGTCTGAAGCCACCACTGCTGCACGTGCTATTGTAGTGCCCTTGATTGACAGGGCTCCTGGTGCCACAATCCCGGGAATAGTCAGTTCTAATTGGTGCTCACATGCAGCCACATGCTGCCGGCACGGAGGTGTGCTGCAGTGCGGCTCTCCCAGTCCTGCCTGTTAATGGCTTTTCAATAGCTTTCAAATGGCAGCAAACTAGCTGATGAGTGGGCTGAAGGGAAGCAACTAACGAAGGATCCTCAATCTTATTTGTGCACATTGTCCATGAGCCAAATGTGACCAGATTCTTAGCTGGTGGCAGAGCTGATTATTTTTAGTTGCCACCAGTTGCTGTGTGTGAACAGGAAATTGATAGCAGGATCTCAAAATAACCACCTCCTAAAATCCAAGGGTCTTTTGATCCTCCTCTAGTCATGAAGAAACTGCATTACATTTCACAACACATCTTTCTGGTTTTCTATGAAGAACGTAAAACTTAAAAGTGATCCACAAAAAAAGCTTTCGGTTTGCATCGCTTTACAGATTTAGGTTTCTGCTACCTCTGCAGATTGCAATGAATTTCACTGTACAACTGGGTGAAGCAAGTCTGGCTGAAGTGCAATCAGGAAGAAAAAAATATATGTCTTCAAGGGTTATTACAATAAAAATAAATATCATACTCATAACGCAATAACTATGTTAGCCAAAGAAAAAGGTAACATTTAAGTCACAAATGCAAATTTTTTTTTAAAATTGATACTTTTTTGTGGTATTTTCTGAAAATGAGCTGACATAGTATAGAATTTGTTTTCAGATTTTGAGGGCATTGCAAAGGCAGATATGAACAGTATGTTTAACAAGCAAGTCATCCTATGCTGGAAGTCTAGGTTTTGGACTGCCTCCCTAAGCAAACCTTGAAGGGTCATGCCCTTGTTAAACACAAAGGTTATAAATTTCAAATCTGTGCAACAAAGGATCATGACTCAAATTTTCACTAAGGAATCATGCTAACCACTTTAGTAGTAGAATGTCGAAGAACAAGTTCAAGGTTTGAATCAGAATGGCTTGTGTGCAAATCCAGATTCTACCAGTTAAAACAGTGTCAACTTTGACAAGTTATGTGACCTCCTAGCGACTCAGTTTTCTCATCTACACATGGGAAGTATAATTCCTAACCCTTATTTTGAAGGTTAGAAAAACCCATATAAAAATTCTAGTTTAAATACAAATTGGTAACTACAATATGGCCTCAGGGATAGAAAAGACGTCTGGGGAATATAATCAATAACGTTGTAAATATTTTTTAGGGTGCCAGATGGACTCATGTCTTGTTAGGGAGACCACTTCACAGACGATGTAGAGGCCTGACCACCGCACTGTACACCTGAAGCTGATGTTGAATAATATTGCATGTCAACTATAATTATATATACATATAGTCACGGGATGTGGAGTAAAGTGTGAGAATGGAGTCAAAGGAATTGTAATAGATAAGTATGATATCAGGGGTGGGAGGGCAGTGGATGGAGGAAGGGAGACTGTTACTTTGTGAGGGGTGAAAAGGATAACTATTGCATTGTTTTGTGCACCTGAAACTAGTAATAGTAAAACAATAAATTTTGAAAAAATTCTAGTTTATAATGCTGATTAATGTCAATAAAGTTACTATTAACATTAACAAGGAAAAAACATTTAGCTATACATCAATGGACTGCAATGGACAGTTTATTTTGCCAAGAATTGGAATGAGGATTTTTAGCTCTTACCAGTAATGTATATTTCTCATATATTCATTCATGCCACAATTAATTACTGAGAGTCACTGATAGGCAAGTCACCATTTTAAGTGCTTTTCGGCAACAAAAAGATATTGATAACATAGCCTATACATACAGGAATATACAGTCTATTATTTAGATTTTCTTGTGTGTTTTTAAATGTTCCCTAATACACTGTAAGATGCAATTATTAATGTCTGTTATCCAACAAAGAGCAGGTCTCTCACCTCTTAGCTCAATACAAGTCTTCCTATGCACATACAGTAATTATGAGTTTATTTGAATGCTGTCCAGTGTCTCTTTGAGGAAGGTGCTATCCATCATATATCCCTCTGCTTAATACAAAGGCATGTTGTCTACACACTTTCCTTAAGTACGTGGATTTCTTAATTTTCTGCAAATTGCATGCTGCCATATAATTATCTCAATAAATATCTTAACGACAACTGAGTTTGAGTTCTATGTTCTATGACACCATTTACTCTTTGAAATGATAAAAGAAAATGTATGAGACTCAGAGACGCACGGTGTATGCTTGGCAAAGAAAATAACATTATTAAAAATATGACTGATTTGAACCCTAAAAATTGGTTGTTAAATACTTAATACTGCTCTAGTAAGAACTCTGACCAAAGTGCCCTGTGAACAGTAACATCTGTCCCCATATTCAGGGGCTCATTACCAAATGTGTTTATTATTAATTTACTCATTTATTCCATAAATATGTGGCAAGTCATTGTTTTTACTATTCAATCTACATTGGGAAGGGTAACTTCATTCCTGCTATCAAGTGCTTATAGTCTGGGAAATATAGACAACTAATCAAGCCAGCACAGTAAAATGTGCTGGGAATTACAATATGGGACATGTAGACCTCTAAAACAACTGATAGGCACTAAAGGAAGCTATCCAAGCTATATATTATTAGGTTTATTAAAGTACTTAGAATCTGCATCATATGCATGAACTGTATATACACATAATTCCCCCC
Source organism: Hipposideros armiger (assembly GCF_001890085.2). Classification (NCBI taxonomy): domain Eukaryota; kingdom Metazoa; phylum Chordata; class Mammalia; order Chiroptera; family Hipposideridae; genus Hipposideros; species Hipposideros armiger. The sequence continues at coordinate 350,435 of NW_017731726.1, forward strand.
CCCCTGCCCCGATTAAGTGGTTCTCTCATCTGTTTGTCTCTGGAAACCACATACTCATGCTGAAAACACTGTTAGAACTAAGTTTAACCACATAGTAATACATATCTTTATAGTTTTCATTGCTATCAAACAAAAATTAGTTTAAAATATAGGCATTAATACAGGCAAAAAATAATTTTGGCTCTATTAACTTAAATCCCTTTGTAAAGTATAACAATGATAATTTAAAATTGATTAAAATTTTTTGATCTCTGCCCATCCCTAAGAAACGCAACTCTGGGCCTGCCGAGTGGCGCGATGGTTAAGAACTAACTGGCTTGGGACGCCAGAGGGCCCCGGTTCGGATCCCACATATGAGGGCCAGTGACACTGCCCTCTACAGCTAAGATGCTGAACAACAGCTCAACCTGGAGCTGGGCTGCCGTGTTTCACCAGCGACGGTGTAGGCTGCAGCCCCTGTGGCAGTGGGTTGCCATGGGCTACCGTATGTAGCCAGCAGCCCGCGTGAGCAGCTGTCCAGAAGCCGGGGACTGATGTGCCTCGCCTGGGAAAAGCGCAATGATGGTGCCAACTTGGGCCAGTGAAGCAACGTCCTCTACAACTAGACTGAAGACCAAAACGACAGCAACTTGTCTGTCCCCCTTCCCCCAATTCCCCAGCACTGTTCCCATCCCCCGAATTCCCCAATTTAAAAAAAAGAAAAAAGAAAAAAAGAAACGCAACTCTGTGGTCGGACATAACATTGATCAATATGGGGTTCTCTGAATCTGAAATATTAAATATAATATCAGAGATGGAAATGATAGTAGCAATGAAAAACCTGACTGGATTATATTGTTACTAATTTATGTATTTTACAGAATATAACAATTAAGAACAAAGTGAAATCATGTATTTAAAAATGAGATGTTGCTTCTCATTGCCATAAAACTTAAACACTAATAAAGCACATTTTATTATCTTCCAGAATTATTACAATGAAAAATTGTTCTCAATGAATGTCACATACAATATTTCAAAAGCAATTTGAAATAATAAAGAAATGTCTTTTTCTCTTTTATACACCAAACAGCTGCTCACTACTCATATTATTTCTGATAAAAACGTATTTTTTTTCTTTTAAATGTTAGCATCTTTGTATACCAGATTTCCTCAAATAAGGCTAAATTAATTCCCAGCCAAAAAAAAAAAAGAAAAAGAAATTGAAATGAGTCTAGTAACAGACAAGCATTTAAGAATTACATATTTGCTTATTATTAAATATTAATGTTTATAAAATGGGCTATGTGTGAGACACAGTTTCAAAATAGTTTTTCTAGTGAAAGCTCATAGGTGAGATACTACTTCATTTAGACCCCTATTTGGAGGGGTCTATTATGCCACTCTTCATAAATAATCACTAAATCTAATGTTCTGCATTTCTTTTCACTTTATTAAATGATATAATTAAAACTCAAGTTTATAAAACCCGCTAGTTTAGGTAGGGTGTATATACCTAGTAGGTTACTGAAAAAATTCCAAATGGACCTATAAATCACATGCACAAATTGTAATGCAAAGTCAAGCTCTGTGACATAGCATCTTTGTCTCTGCTCTGGGAATAGGTTGGGGCTTATAAATATTAGATCAAGCAAATCACACACAGATTTAGGGACTTTGATCCACAGGTAATCTCCACAAAGTGGTTGGAAACCAAATTCACGGTATCACCTCTCACCAATATTGACTGCTTCTGGGTAGATGGAGTCAAGATCCTCTCTCCTGGGAACAATACTCTGGTTTGAACATTTGGGGCCCTAAATGGCTTAAAGGGTCCTTTTCTGAAGGCTGCAAGGAAGGACAGATCTAAGTTGTCAACAAGAAAAAGGCAAAAATAAACTCAGTTCTTGCTAGGAAATCAGTCTCACTGGTCATCCCCCAGGAGCCTCTGGACCAGGATCAAGCCTGCCTTGCCTGATTGATCAGATCCCTGCCTTTCTAATCATGTCCCCCCTGCACAGTCTGCCAACTGTTGGGGCTGATCGTGATATGAGCCAATTTACTAATCCACTGGCTATCAGATTCAGGACTCCTCACCTTCAGACAGCCTCACAAGCCTCCCACCAGAACAAACGAACATTTAATTTAGACGTAGGAAATTGTGGGGTGAACAGAGGAGGAAATTATAGATCTGCATTGCTGAAGAAAAACAAAAAGTGGGGGTTATTGTGGACTGCCCTCTCTGTGGCAGCAGAGCTGTGAGGATGCTAACCCAGCCGAGAATTTCTTTAGTGCCTAAACATAAATATGAGTATGTAATATAAGGGTTGAAAATTAGCATTTACACTAATATTTTCATAAAACAGCAATGTAAAGTAAAAAGAGAATACAACTTTAAAACTGCTCCAAAAAAGATTGAAAATTGCTCTTTATATAATGCAGTATAGAGTAATATAATACCATGCATATGTGTGCATTCATATGGATATATAATATATCTACACACATACACACACTATATGGAATGCTCTTATTGTCATCTGATTATCTACATTCCCTTTGTGATTTTTTCTCCCTAGTCAAAATGAAATGCTTTGAATTCTAATGAGTATCAATTACATTAAGTGTCTAGGAAAGGAAATTTGTAAAACATTTGCAAACGTATTCACTTGAATGTTAACACCACTATGAAATATCTCCAGCATGTATGCTACAGCTCTCTAGGATGACTTGCCCATTTACAGATATTGTTTTACCGCACCAAAATTTGACCTTGAACAGGAGTTTGCATACTTCTACTGTAAATGAGAAATGCACAATATTAGTTTGTCTGTATGACCATACATAGGTTTGAGTGCATGTGTGTGATAAAATGCATGTATGTAAAACACAAATAAGTATTCTCTCACTTGTTCGTCAATGCATTTGAGGGAGTTAACAGCTTGATGTAACTCGTGGGATAATCAAACGAATGAACTCACTGATGATGAGGAGTACTACAGAGATCAGTGATGGCCTAATGAAGAGAAAGTTGAGAAATGAGGCTCTAATTCTGAGGCAGATCTATATATTACAGTCACCTAGAATATCTGAAGTATTCTGATAAGATCTAAAAGATAATCTCAATTTTCCTAAAAAGGATGATAGGAATTTTGAGGCAATTAAATTTGGAGCCTCTCCTTCCTACTTTCCCAATTAATACAATCCTTTAAAAATTACATGTCTCTTTAGTTGAATCATGTCCTTATCTGCAATTTAACCACCCATGGACTTATCTACATATACACTGGTTATTTATTCAATTTCTATGCATCTTTTGAAATTAACTTGGAGCCCATTTAACCTACAAACTCTTCTCACTGTAGAGATAGCATATAGCTCTGGGGAGATTTGGAGAATTATCACCCCACACTCATTTGTTTACATTTCAGAGTGATAAGACTGGTGACTTTCCCCTCTCCTCCCTGAAGGTTTGTTTGCATTAATTTCCTCTCTCTCCCTCTCTCTCCTTCTCCCCCTCCCCCCTCTCTGTCTATCTATCTATCTCTCTCTCTCTCAGAAGATGGGAAGATGTGCCAAAAGAACATAAAAGCTTACTTTTCTAATTCTGTGGTTCCTCTCGTGTGCTACAACCCACTGCACACACAGGGTAAGATCAGGCTTTCAATACGTTGTTCTGTGGGGACTGGGGCTCAGCAAACCAGTGTTAGGATGCTCTGTGAATAGAAAACAGTCTGCTTTCTGATCCATGATCCATGACCTCATGTTTCCTATCAGAAGCTTCCTTTCTGCTCTCCTTTCCTCCTTTCTTCCCCTCTTTTCTCCTTATCTCTATCTCTGTCTCTATCTCTATCTCTATCATCTCTATCTCTGTCTTTCTTTCTCCTTAACACCCATGGGTGTTTGGAGGATATTCTCAGAGTGAATAAACACAAGTAAATTCTGCCTACACTGGGGGAGGCTAATGAAACCCTAGAAGGATGGCACACCCTTTGCATCACCGAGGCTCCTTGGGTGGGTGACCTTCTTTACTTTCACATTAGTGAACATGCTTGGATAACAATCCTGTCTCTGCCACTCCCTAAAGGTCAGACTACGTGTTTGAGGTTGAAATTCCTCAGATGAAAATGGAGACAATAATACCTATTGCACAGAATTCTTATTCACAGACTAGCAATTCAACAAGTGCATGTCTAAACAGTATTTTCAAAACATTTTGTTTTATTGACTTAATGTTATTTTTATATAAATGAAAATATTTATTGTGTGATTTGTCCTGAATATATCACCACCTTTTGGTACAGCCTTGCAGGCATCAATGACTTAGAAAACCCATTCACAGTAAATATTTACCCCCATACTTGCTATGGGCCAGGCACTGAAAACATATCTCCACAGAATTCTATCAACTCTGGAAATATTTGCTGTGCATTGTGCATACAGCAGTTGTGAATCAGACCAGACACTGCCTTACGGAGCTTACAAAGATTATAGACCACGAAACAGGGTTATGGAAAGACTGTGCATGGTATTATAAATGCACGGTATTATGAGGCAGACAACCAAAGCTGGAAGGTTTGGAGCACGTCCTGAAGAAGCAATACCTAAGCAGACACCCACACATGAGTAGAAAGAAATTAGGTAAAAGAAGTGAGCAGAGGATATGTGCGGATGTTCATGACATGCTCAGACAACAACAACAACAAAATTTGATGCAGCTAAAGGAGAAGTACATGCAATGGCCAGGTGAGAGGTGAGTCAAGACAAGTCAGCAGAGGCTATTTTGGAAGCAAGGGGGGCAGATGGTTGCATTCTCTCTCATGAATCATAAAGAGACAGGAAATTTGAATGGCAAAGAGGGAGGTGATTTGCAACTTATGAATACCCCTCTGATTGCAGACAGTGATTGGAGCAGGAAACAATAAGAATGATAGTGTCATTCAGAAGCTGTGGGGGAATTCAAGGCAAATTGGATTTCTCTGATGGCCGGAGCAAAGGCATCCATAAGTAGTGAGAGCAGAGAGCACATCCTGCAATCCAAATATAAGTTCCCCAATACCTATGTGAAAACCCCCTTCCTGTATTTCTGTTTCCTCTATTATAAGCTTCTTTCTGCAGACATCTTACCCAGCCCTTTCCCCAGTGTCCTCACAAGGGTAGACTTGATCTGATCTAATGTGCTATTTCTTTCATTTATCTCACGTCAGCAAACCTAGAAGTGAGTATCTCTTCTTTAGAAACCCAAATCCCAGAAGTTCTGGACATAGAATTGGCATCAGAAGAATGAGTTTGGGATGCAAAAAAAAAAAAAAAGTCACTTGAACGAATCGTCCCTATTGTTTTTCAGCACTCCTCCTCTCCTTCCATGTGGCTTCGATCTCAAACATCAGAACAGTCCTTAAAAGTAGGTAGTCAAAATAATAAATATGTAGCGTTATTCCCTTTAGCACTTCCAGAATAAATATTCAGATTAGTTGGAAAAAAAATTTACTTATAAATAAATTTCTAAGTAAACAGTTTTGGGAAGTGACTTAAAATTTTTCTTAAGAATTGATTTTATAAGGCAAACAATTTAAAAGTGCTTAGTATGTGCCATGCATAATTCTAATCACTTTATAGGTATCAACTCATTTAATCCTGGAAACAGACCTATGCAGCAGGTACTATTATTTATTTATTTATTTATTTTATTTTTTTAACAGATGAAGAAACTGAGGCCCCACAGGCTTAGCAAGATGTCCCAGGACACAGCCATGAAAGCACATGACTCTTGAAGATGTTCTGGCCACAGCGCCCTCCAAACCCTTAATCACTGGCATACCACCTTCTGCTCAGTGCTCATGCCATTTTTTTAAATTTTTGACTCTTGAGCATGCCAGGGACCCTCAATCCTTAGCACAGACTTCTCCTTGTGTCTGTTACACTCTTTCCTGCTGTTCTCACTCCCCAACCTCCTTTCCTGATTAACTCTGCCTTATATATTAAGTCCATAGAGAAGAAGAGGAGAGAGAAAAGGAAGATGCACAAAGACAAGACCTATAGGGGGGAAAAACGTGCAGAAGTTAAGACGGTGGTAAAATGAGGTAGATAAACAAGCACTCAAGGATCAAAGGTGGTGAGTCACCTGCCCTTCTGTGTCCCCCACCCTTCTGTTCTCTGCTTAATTGAGCTGCACTGATTTACTGCTGTGACGCCTCCTGATTCTGCATCCTATTAGGGTTTATTTATGTCCTATGTGGGCTTCCTCTCAAAATGCTAATATAATGTTAATACAATAATGTTTTACGCTTACGCCTTAGACTACCCACCATCCAGAGGTTGGAATATGCACGGTTAGTCAACCATAAATGTAAAGAGAAGGGAATGTTAAAAGATTTACAGATAAGAAGTAGGACTTTACAGACGTAAGAGGGACATATTTTTATATATGGGATTTAAGGGGGTAGAGAGTAACAGAATTTTAGATTCTCATGAAATAAATAGCTAAGCTGTAACAACTGTAATAGACTTTATTTTCAATTTAATATATAGCTGCTAGCAATCACATGTAAGCTATTAATATTATAGGATCATTCCCAGAGCATAAAGCATGTTGATACACATAGCTAGACCCCAATATGGAGGTGTTAATTAAGTGGTTTTAGGCTGGTTATAGTGTGATTGGGTGTGAAGAAATATCACCAAAATAAAGTCTCACATGATCCTGATGGGAAATATTTTGAGAGTGTCAAATATATGACTTTATTTACATTAAGTTCAAGAGCAGGTTAAACTAATTTATGATGATAGAAGTTTTAAAAAGTGAACTACTGGTGAAAAAAGGGGCACAAGGGAACTTTCCAGAATGATGAAAATGTTTCATATTTTGATCTGGGTGGTGGTTACACAAATATAAATATATAGAGATATAAAGATTATAAAGATTTATTGAGCTGTAAGATTTGTGCATTTTACTGTATTCAAATTATATCTAACTTTTTTTAAGTGCTGCAAAAAGTGACACAATTCTTAAGATAGCAGCAAGAGGCACAGTACAGCAAAAGAAAGATTACCAAGACACATAAAAGTAAGGTAGTTCATCCTATATGCACTATATGCACTCATTCGGCAACCACTGACTGACAGGCTATATATTTATGCCAATGCATACATGCGAATAGGAAACACTGTGCCTTGAGAGTGACTTCCTAGCATGGTAAGCAGTCAATTATAATGCAATACGGTCCATGCAAAGGTAAACTACAAACAGGGCATCCCAGAAGCATATAAGAGGTGCATGTTATTCGGAGAAGAGTGCTGATGAAGAGGTGAGAAGATGAAGAGGTGAGAAGATGAAGACGTGAGAAAAGTCTTCGTGGGTGAGGGCACACCCAGCAAAGGTATGGTGCACTAAGGCTGCTATTAGCCAGTTGGTATTCTGGCATATTTGCATGACAGATAAGAAGTGGCTAAAGTGGAACCTGTAGAGATGGACAGGCCAAATCACAAAGCACACTGCATTTGATATAAGGAATGTCATCATCTCAGCCGGGTTTATTTAATCTGACATAGTATAAAGTCGCACAGACACTCAGGAGAGGGTCCATAGCTTTTCGAAGGGGTCCCTGATCCAAAAAATGAAGACCTCTCTTAAAGCTAATAGAGAAGGTTAGCAGATTTTAAACATGAATTAAATCATGGGATTTTGTGAAGGACAGATTTGAGGAAGATAAGATGCGCAGCAGGGAGGTAAATTAATAGCTCTTAGAAGAGTCTAAGCCAGAGATCATGAGGGCTGGAAATTGAGTCCTGGTAGCGAGGCCAGAGCAGACTGGATAAATTCTCAGGAAGTGATGCTTTGAGATTGTCAGGATGGGAAGTGAAACACAGCACAAGAAAACAAAACAAAGAAACCTGGCCACCAGGTGTCTAAGTGCTTGTGTGTTTGGTGAGGTCATCAGTAGGATCGGAGTGGGGAAGGAAGCTGCACAGTGGAGGGCTGAGGAGGGGGTTGGGGATAAGGCAGTGAGGTCTTCCTTGGGGATGGAAAGTCTGGGCAACGTCCACAATAGAGTAAAAAAGTACATGTGAGGGGTGTTCCAAACATCTTGACGTCGGTTCCCCGTAAAAGCATCACTCATTAATTAAACAAATCTCTGTAGTGCTTCTGCTGTGCAGAGAGCCTACGCTGGTGCTGCAGAGAACACAGGATGGAGTGGACACGGATTCCGGTCTCGTTTATTGCTTTTTTTATTTTTATTTAGCCCTTAACTATTTTTATGGGGTCTGTCCTGTAAAGCACATTTACCAACTTGAAAGCTCTCAGAAGCCCACCCTTTTGAGTTTTTATGGAGGCTTCATTACCTAAGTATGATTGATGAAATCATTGGCCACAGGCTATTGAATCAAACTCCAGCCCTTCTCCTCTCCCTGAGATCAGGGGGCGGGACTGAAAGTTCCAACCCTCCAATCACAGGTTGGCTCCTGTGGCAACCAGCCCCCATCCTTAGGTGCTTTCCAAAAAAAGTCTCCACACCACAAAAGACAGCCTTTATGGCTGGGATCACTTCATAAGTTCTAAGGGTTTTAGGAGCTCTGTACCAGAAATGGGATGAGAACAAAGACTAAATTTATATTTCTTATAAATCACAGTATTACAACTATGAGAGACATGGGTGTGGGTAAGATCACCATGAACCATGTGTCAATCAGAGAAAAAAATATCCTAGAGTCAAATCCTAGGAGTGGGAATAGCATATACACACAAACAGGAATAATAGACACCAAGAAAGGTGGAAAGAGGAAGAAATATTTTCCCCATGCTCAGTTAGTTTGGTCTACTTATGTTAGATCATACATACTCCCCTTTTGTGCATTGTAAGTTTTAGATTTCTTAATTTTCCTCCACTAGACTATGAACTGAGCCTTAATATCTTTGAATCCTCACTGCCTGAGGTTGGTACATGGTTGTTTCATCAGTACATTAATAAAATAGCATGCTTAATAAAATAACACAAAACACAATTAAGATACAATAGTAGTGGTGTGTTCATAAGTTCACTTAAGCAATATTTTATCTTTCCTGTGACATTTTCCTGTGTTCCCCTAAGATATAAGGAGATAACTGGTTAGGTCCTAACAGCTCTTTTCCTTCTGCATTTTTCTCTTCTGCATTGAGTTAGTGATGGATTCTGATAACTTTCTCAAAACAATAAATAATTCCTAAAAGGATATGACATTTAATCCGCTTAGAGGAATAAGTAAGGAATTCAGGTCCCATATGAAGAATTTCATACTTCTCTGGAACCACATGCTGCTTGAGGGCAGAGAGAAGAACCTCCAGCTGAATTCACTGACATTGGTTTACACAAGAACATGGGGAAAAGGATTGCTGCCTACCTACTGTTGAATTCCCAAGTCATCATCATCGAATAATTCATCACCAAATGGCTAAGACTGAGCTAAAAGCGAAAATGGAATAGATGCTACCCAAACATTTTTCTCAACCATCAAAAGCATATACTGTAACACTGAAGAAATTAGAATCCCCAGCACAAATTGGGGTTGCAGTTAGTTCAAAACATTTCATTTTGTTCTGAATGCCTGTTAACAGGGTTACTTGGGAATAAAACATAGAGAAGGTGAACAGGTCTTCTTAATGTCTATCGACTACATACTCAATTTTCATTTTGGCACATTATTCTTCAAAGATTCAATTTAATAAATAGTTACCGAAAGATGATTATGTGAAAAATCTTTTCCCTAAAAGCTAGCTTGAATAAGATAATGAACAGAACTGCATGGGTCCCATCCTCAGTTAATTTAACAGTGTTCTGCGGGAAGGAAAGCTGACAATCTTAGCTAAATTTGGCACAACTGTTTATGCCAAATCAAAGTGCTTTATGCAGTGCTATGGGGATACTAAAGAGAGAGTGATTCATTCTGATTAAGGATAAAAGGGACTGCATTTGAGCTGAGCAAGAACGATAGACAGGAAGTCTAGATGGTAGAATGGTGTAAGAAAGAAGGAAGCGCATGCTTTGTTTTTATAATAAAATGTCCAGTATGGAGGTACATACCAGGGGTGACAAAAAAATGTATACACATGACTTGTATTCATCTTTTGTTATCGGTGTATATTGAGTATTACAATTTTAATACAGAGTTTTTTTTTCCTTTCTTAAAATGTATATACTTTTTTTGGCGCCCTCTGTAGATACAAGGTTTTTTGGAAACTAAACCCAGAGCAATCTGAATGCCTCTGGCAACCACTAATCGACTTTTTGACTCTTTGGATTTGCCAACTCTGGACATTTTGTAAATGGAATCACACACACCACACATGGCCTTTTATGTCTGGCTTCTTTCACTTAGCATAATACTTTCAAGGCTCATACACTTTGTAGCATGGATCAATACTTCCTTTTTATGGTGGAATAATACTCCATTGCATGGATATACCACATTTTATTTGTCTATTTCAACTGATGAATTTTGGGGTTGTTTCCACTTTTTCATTATTATAAATAACACTGCTATGAATACATATGTACAGTTTTTTGTGGACATGCTTTTTAAATTCTCTTGGGTATATTTCTAGGAATGGATTTTCTGGGTCATATGATGACTCTATATTGAAAATTTTGCAGAGCTACCAAACTGTTTTCCAAAGTGGGTACAGTATTACCAGCATCATATTAGACTTCCAATTTCTTCATATCCACACCAATACTTGATATTGACCGACTGACTTTATTTTAGCCACCCTAGTAGATGTGAAGTATATCTCATTGAAGCTTCGATTTGCATTTCTTTAATTACTAACAATGTTGAGCATCTTTTCCTGCACTTATTAGCCATTTGTATATCTTGGTTGGAAAAATGTGAATTCATGTTTTTTGCCCATTCTTAAAATTGGGTTGTTTCTTTTTCTATTGTTGGGTTATAAGAGTACTTTACATCTTCTTGAGAAAAGTCCCTCATCAGATATGTAATTTTCAAATATTTTCTGCCAGTCTGTCTGTTGTATTTTCATTGTCTTGATTATATCCTTTCTACCACATAGATATTAATTTTGATGTAGCTTAATCATTTTTTATTTCAATTGTGATTTTGGTGTCATGCCTTCTTAGGCATCACTGCCTTTGGTGTCATTGCCAATTCAAGGACACAAAGATTTATTCCTATGCTTCCTGCTAAGGATTTTATAGTTTTAGCTCTTAGATTGAGGTCGAGGATCCATTTTGAGTTAATTTTTCTATATGGTGTGAAGTATGGGTCCAACTTCATTCTTTTCCATGTGGGTATTCAGTCGTCTAAGTACCATTTGCTAGAAAGCCTACTGATTCCCCTTTGGGTGGTCTTGACCCCCTTGTCAAAACTGATCATAAATGTAAGGATTTATTTCTGGGCTCTTTATCCTATGCTACAGATTTATATATCTAGCCTTATGCCAGTACCATACTGTCTTGATTATTATAGCTTTGTAGGAATGTTGAAATTGAGAAGCATCAGTCCTATAATTTGGTTGTTTTTCATCAAATTGTTTTGGCTAGTGTGGGTTCCTTGCATTTATGTATTAATTTTAAACTCAGATTGTCAATTTATGCAAAAATGCCAGCTGTAATTTTAATAGGGATTGCATTTAATCTGTAGACCAATTTGGGGAACATTGCCATATTTCCAACATTGTCTTTTGATTCATAAACACAAAATGCATTTCCAATTATTTGAACTTTTGAATTTCTCTCAATAATGGTTTACAGTTTGCACAAATCTTACATTTCTTTTCTTAAATTTACTCCTAAATATTTTATTATTTTTGATGCTATTTATAAATGGAATTATTTTCTTAAATTCATTTTTAGATTGTTTATTGCTACTTTATAGAAATCTAGTTGATTTTTTGTTTACCGATCTTGTATCTTATAGACTTGCAAAACTCATTTATTGTTATACTTGTGTGTGGGATTGCAGAACTCATTTATTAGTTATATTTGTTTGTGTGTGTGTGGAGGGGGGTTATTTAGGATTTTCCATATGTGAAATCATATTACCTGAGAATAAACCATTTTACTTCTTCCTTTGCAGTCTCAATCCTTTTTATTTCATTGTCTTGCCTAATTGCACTGGATAGAACCTCTACTACCATTATTGAACTGAAGTTATGGGATAGACATCATTGTCTTATTCCTTAATAGGAAGAAATATGATTTTAGCTGTGGGTTTTTGACAGATGCACTTTATCAGGTTGAGGAAATGTCCTTCTGTTCCTAGTTTATTGAATGTTTTTAATATGAAAGGTTGTTGGATTTCATCAAATGTTTTCTCTGAGTCTATTGAAATTATCATATAGTCTTTGTCCTCTGTTCCATTAATATAATGTGGTATGTTGATTAATTTTCATATGTTAAACTAACCTTGCATTCCTAGGATAAATGCCATTTTGTTGTGGTGTATAATCATTTTTTATATGTTTCTGGATTTGGCTTGCTAGTATCATATTGACTCTTTTTCTTTTTATAGTCATTCGTAAGGGACTTTATATATTGTTTCCTTGTAATGTCTTTGTCTGGAGTTGGTATTGGGGCAATGCTGGCTGCATATACTTATTTGGGGAGTCTTCCTTCATCTTCTGTCATGACACTATATTTTGTGGGTAGTTTGTTACACATCAAAAACTAACTTAAATGAGCAGAATCAGCAGACATGTTAACTAACTGGATGCCAAGAATTAAAGACAGGGAAGGAGTAAAGATGAATTTTAGGATGTCTCAACCATATCCAGAAATGAGACTACATTTGGATCCAAACATTCATTTACATATCTTCAGTGTTTTTACAGAATATAAAATTATGTATATTTTCCTAGACATATAAACGTCTAAACTATATTTAGCAAAAGTTGAAACAAGTATTTTCATCAAATTTAAACTTTGGCCATCTTCTGACAATGTATCCAAATTGCTTTCTTGAAATTTAAGCGCATTCTTAATCAATCCCACTTCTCCAAGCCACAAATGTTATTATAGAACTTCAGTCAAGTTTAATTGTCCCTTTTTTCTCAGCTCCACTACCTAAGTATTATATCACCTTCAAACATGCAGTGCTATGCCTTACTTCAGATTCTGTCTTGAAACACTCTCCTCTCCTTATCCTGGCAATTTCTCTACAAGTTACATCCTAGTTTCATTTCAAGACCTATTTCAAATAAGAATTAAACATTCTTGGCTTGTTTTCTCATTCAGGAGGAGAAGCAGAGTCTACTCACAGAGAAGCAAGAACATGAAACAGGTATCATGTCTGATGACCCACATTCCATTCCCCACAGTGTAAAGGAGGAGGTGAGACCGTAACTAAAGAATGAGTTGTCATGGCTCAGCCCCTATCCTTGTTCTCCTCACCCAATCAAGTTCATTGCCTCACACCTGACAGATGCAGCTCCTTTCTCTGAGCTCCCCTGTATGTGGTAGACAGGCCATCTTAGCATCTATTACTTGATAATCCATTTATTCATTAGCTTGAGTACCTTCGGTGAATTCCATGTGGGAAAGGACCATGTCTTACTTGATACTTTAACCCAGTTACAGTACTTGGTACATGTTAAATGCTAAATCACTAAATAGTGAACTAGTATTCTTAAAAGGTATTATTCCATCAAGATTGCACACAGTAACTAGATCTATCACATTAATGTCTCCCACCCACATATGTTATCTTATGTAGAATCTTATATTTTATCATAATGATCGGTTTCAGTAGAACCTTGATTCAAGCGTATTAATACTTCTTTTCTCTGGAATGAGCATCTACCCCTGCTTTCTTTTTCCTTCTTGAACTTTCCTTCTTAGGTGTTCACTCACTCACTGAATAGGCAATGCGTAAGACATGGGGCTGTACGATGAATAAGTCACAATCTGTGTCTAGGGAGAACTTCAGTAGAATCAACTAACTCGGCCATTAAAACATTATAATATTCATAGCTTAACCATAAGCTAAAGCTTACAATTGATTAAAATCTCTAGAGAGGCACATACATATGTGTATGTGTAAAAAGTAAAGCATATACGTACTTTGTTAGCACAGGTCACCTGTCTGCCATGTAGGTCACCTTAATATATAATTAGGACATGAAAATTTAGCAGACAGAGATAGAAGAATTTCTGTTCCGTGCCTCTTGCCTATTTTGTTTAATAAGTGTAATGCCCTAAACCCAGCAGTTTATAGAGCTGTGGGTTTCGATTCCAGGTGAGATGCATATGGCCCAGATGCTTGCCTTCCATAAGCCTCCATTTGTGTTTGTTACATAGGATGGAAGACTTTGCTGGACTTGGGAGGTTCTGTAAAGGGCAGAAGTTCAAGTGGAAGACTTGAGTCCCTAAATCACAGATGCAGTTTATCTTTTCAATAATCACTAAGCACTAACTCAGTTCCTGGACAAGCACCAACATTATTTATTCTAGTTTCATGTTCTTTAAATGGCCTTTAAAAAAGCTGTCCTCATATAGGAATCTCTAAAGATTGTAGTATTCAAATTTTACAAGGCCCTTGGTGAGGCAGATGGTAAAACATAAAAGTTGTTCTGATTTTAAATTGAACTGAATCCAATACTGGCTACATGTCATTATTCTAGTAGTTTCAAATTAATTCCTTTCTCATTTGTTTCAGTGTGACTTTCAACTTAGAATTTTTTAAATGATTAATTTTGTTCACCGAATAAGTGCTTTTCTAAGGTCCCTTTTTGTGTCTTTACTGTGATTTAATGTAAGTGAAAAACAATAGAAAAGATCCACCACCAAGGGCTTTGAAACTAGAAGTCTATATAAGATGTTACTTACTATACCCGTGTCTCTATATTTTATGCTTACTCTCCCTTATAGATACCTATATTATATAGATTTTTAGATCATTGAAATGATACTTCTTTCAAATTTAGACAGAAGCTGTGGCATTATTTTCAAAATGATATATGTGATACCTAATGGATATCTTTAATTTTTAAAGTTGATGTAAGAATTCATCATTCCAAACATTAGGGCTTTTGTGCCACTGAGGGCGTTTCTATCATTTCATTATTTAAAAAGGGTCAGTTTTTCATTAAAGCATCTAGAAATGACTTCCAACAGACCTTTGTTTATCTGGAGGGGAAAAAAAATACTCCAACACATTCAAGGTGAAAGAAAAAGCAAATACTTTTTTTTTTTTTTAACCATTCTCCAATTCTGTGTACTCAGTCCTCTCAGCTTTCCTCCTCCCTTCTGCTTCAAGGTCACCTGTTTCCTTTGAGCTAATGCTCAGCCATTTGCTTATCAAAGACTCTGCCAGATCCAACAATAGGGAAGCCAAGAGTGAAGCAAATATAAAAAGGAGGATTTACTCTGAACTGCAGTGTGAATGCCACTGAAACTTAAATGCTAACACAATTTCAACACAGAACACTTCCAGCAGCATCCTCCCATTCACATTTGAAATCTTCCTTAGGGCACCATGGCTCTGCACACTCTTTCATAAACCACTGCTGGGCCTTATCTGCCTGTTCCACGAGATGAACCACCATGAAGGAGGATTACAAAAATAATAGAAAAGTACTCCTCCCCACAAAACACTCAAAGTCCCAAACATTATGAGGAGCAGTCCAAGAAAGCAAAAATTCTAACACAGCATAACCACTAAAAGGGAATCCAAAGACAGGAAATGGCTGAAGCAGGCAAATGTTAGTAAATGTAATACATTAACATAAAGGCCTCTGTCTAATACCACCCAAGAGTTAGTAAGTGCATTAAATTCTTACTACACAGGTGCCAGTCCCTGCATTTACAACTTCCTGGGCATTCACTGCGTTACTCCTTACCAAATCCCAGTGAAACACATAATATTATTACCTCCATTTTATAGATGAAAAAACAACACCTACGTTACATGTTCAAGGTCAAACAGAGAGTAAACCTGAATACCTGTTTCAGGCACAGCAATCTGCCCCAGGGCTTCACATGAACTTAATTCTGCTTCTATTTCTGTATATGTTATGAATTACGTTAGTGACTTTATTAGTGAGAACATAGGTGAAGTCTTTCACTGAATATACACAACTTTCTGGCATCCTATGCAATTTCCTTTCAAGCACAATATTTTTTCTCCCCACCATTCCTTCACGTGTCCATCATTTATCATTTCAGGTTACTATTAGTGGTATTAATTCTAGCCCATCTGTTTAATGAGATAGTGCAAATTCATGAGACTCTTACTCAAGTGAGTATCTTATAATATCTATCAGCATTACTACTTTTTTTTTTTTCCCTACAGATGGTAAGGGCCATCACGGCCTGTATTAAAAAGAAGCATTTGTATCAGATTCAGTTCAGATTTCACAGCATTTTCCTTTTTTTTTTTTTTTTAAGACAAGGAGGGAGAAGTGAAATTTCCGTCCTTGCAAACACAGCTGAAACTTGACTTCTGTTATATTCTTTGTGTTCAAGTCCTTCTCTGATCTCCCTCTAGTGTTTGCAGTTTAGTACTGCATTGACTCAGCAGCTTAAATGACTTCAAAACTACTCCTTCATATATTCATTCAACTGATACCAATGAGCACCTACTGCAGGCCCAGCACCACACCAGATGTGCAAGTGAACCAAACACAAGTGGCCCTGCCCTTGTGGGGCCCACAGTCTCACATCACAACAGACATTAAGGACCCAAGTCACTCAGTGGCCCCAGAGCATTCTTGGCCATCTTTCCTTGCTCTGAGCCGTCTTTGCACACACTTTTAGCATTTGCTCCCCGGTGAAGAGCCTGCCACCTCTGCTATTTATGTTGCAGAATCAGGAAAATGGCCAGGATTTGTGGGTACAAAGCACATGGAGGAGGACATGTAAGAAACGGGGCAGAGAGTCCTGAGTGGCGCCACAGCACACTCCTGAGGGCAATTCCAGGAAGCAAAGCAGAGAAGAAACAAGCAAATGAGAACCTGAGAGGCAGGGTTACTCCAAATGGTCAAGGCCTGTAAGATCAGTGACAGAGTTCATGGGCCGGCTCATGGTGCAGTCTGTGCTGTCTGTCAAGTGAGGAGCATGGAACCTGCTTTCCGGGACATCAGGAAAAATAAGGCAGTAAGGACAAGGGATTGTGCGGAGTGTGCTAGCAGTCTACATTGGATTCCTCTCAATGTCCCCCAATAAGTAAAGATAAAAAATTCCTTGCACTGAGTACATTTCTCACATTGATTTTGGGTACAAGGGTATAATTTTGTAAAAGACATCCCCTGCATAGAGTGTGCAAATGAGCTCAAGGTTTATTCAGGTTATGCACAGATATGTATGTACACGTATGTAGATAAATTTTGTGGAAAATACTATGTAAGTCAGGAATAAGATAACAGGAAAGAAACAAAAAGTGTGATTTCATTGCTGGGGAGGATGGCTTGGCCAGGTTTGGATGAAAAGTGGATTTAAGATGAGAGATGTTTGTGATGAATAGGTCTTAGCTAAGGCTAGAATTCCTAAGCAGTGTGTGAGGCATGGGGCAGGATGAATAATGGCAAATTATCATTAAATGGGGGCGGGGAACCCATGTGGTGCAGTGTGACAGGAAGTGGGAGTAGGGTAGGTTAGAGGCCAATCATGTAGGAACTGCAAATACTTGATAATAAGCATCTAATGCATTTCAATAAATACAAGGTCATGTTTAAACACTGACTTCGGCTGCCTTACATGACTAAAAATGCTCATGTGAACCTTCCAAGCCAGTGATGGAAAGTAACATCAGAGTTTCCAGAAATCTGCAAACTGAAAGTGATAATTATCAGTTGTTAGAATTACAAAGTGCTGTGGGAAAGAAATTCTGACTAGCTGAGAAAATCAAGGGATACTTAATGTTTACGCTGCCTATTTCAGAAATGGGCTGTTTTTTGACATTCTGAGATTTCGCTGAGGAATACCTCTTTAAGATTAGGGAACTGAGGGGGAAAGGCAGAGAAAAGAAAATGGTGAAACACACTTGAAAACAGCCAAGAATAAAGTTTGGTAGGAGCATAGGATCTGTGAGAGACGGAAGAGGATAACAAGGTGTGTGAGACCACTGCATTAGTGGCCAGCACTGGAGAGCAGGTGAACTTGTTGAGTTCAGTCCCAAATGTTCCATGAGGGGCAGAGAGGACGTGGGGTTTCCTCTCTTTCCATACCAACACCACCTGTCTAGGAGTCTGGGAACCAATCCTCCATCAGAGAGATACCAGTATGAACATTGTGGGGCATTAGAACATTGTGGGGCATTAGAATATTAGAAAGGATTTGTTTTCTTCACAAAGAGTAAGTCAACTGTGGGTTATTCCTGTTAGATAAACACAGGAAACATTCTTAGATGTGTTACTAAGGCAGGATCCTTAGAAACATAATTAGGTGCTGGCATTCATGGCTCTCTTTAGCTCCAAAGCATAATTCTTTCACCGGAATCTATACTGTGTCAATGAGTCAGTCCTTTAAGAAATGAGATGAACATGTAACCATGATAAAGGATACAAGGGCTTTGCTTATAACCAGGACCCTCTTACCACTACCAGATATGGTGTCTTTCCCACAGAACAGTCCACTGACAACTGCTGAAGGAGAAATGTTTACAAATGGATTACATGTCTCAAAAGTGCATTGTCCTAATGGGGCATTCCAAATCCATTCATTCATCAAGACATCAAACAATCCATCTCTACATGTTACCATCATTTCCTCAACCTTATCACTGCATTCTACCTCCAAATGTTAGAGTTTGTATTTTAATCCCTTCCTGAATTCCCAGAAAGGGAGTCTGAGAATTAGCTCCTTGGTACAAGGATCTTTTCCACCAAAATATCTCTAGTATCCCTTAAAACAGAGGTTCTTAACCTGTGAGTCGCGACTCCTTTGGGGGTCGAACGACCCTTTCACAGGGGTCGCCGGGTACTCGTAGTGGGCGTAATTGCATGTGGGCCTGGAGACGGATAGAGGAGCGGTATCTCAGTTCCTAAGACCATCAAAAATATGTGTTTTCCGATGTTCTTGGGCGACCCCTGTGAAAGGTTGAGAACCGCTGCCTTAAAAGGTTAAACACAGTATAGGTAGATATTCAATGCATTCATTGAATGCATTTGTTCTATCACTCAAGGATCTCCAGTGATTAAGGAAAAGAAAAAAAGATTTGAAAAAAAGTAATCTGTTAAGGCTTGGCTTAAAGACAAGAAAACAGCATTAGTGCATGTGTTAATTTTAGTCCGAGGGTAGATTAACTGGGCTTGTCCCTTTAATCCGCCACAATCATAGCCACAGAACTGCTAAATATAGCCAGTGCTGTGAAGAATGATATTCAAATGAACTTACAGTGAGAAAAAAATTAAGAGATTAACCTGAAGAAGTTAATAGTATCATTTAAAAGCAAAGAACAATGATAAATGCTTTCAATTTAAGTGTAAAGACACTAACCAATCCAAACATCAATACAAGATTCTATCAACAATTCAAATATTTTAATCAAAGATTCAACATCTAAAATCACAAAAAATACAACCCCTAAAGTTGTGTATTAAATAAAAGGATAACATTTAAGATTAAGCTGTGAATTTTTGCCACCCTTGGCTCAGTTTAGAAATAAAATATAACTAATCCTAAAGCCAATTACCATTCAGAACGCATGCACTGTCTCTACTAGGAAAAGCAGTCCATTCAGTGCTTCACAGATTAATTATAACATTTTAGAATGATGTAAATATGTCCAGTATTTTCTGTGATTTGCAAAACTGGCCATTTGCCCTACCCCTTAATCTCCAATACCATCATGACACACACCAAATCTAATTGTCTCAGCTAGTTTTTAAGCAAGATATTCCATGATATTGACAATATCCTCTTAGAATATATCCTCTAAAATAGAGATAAATCCATTGTAAATTATTTCAGATTCTCATTTATAGATGCTTTCTGTAAGCCCTTTATTTTTATCACTTTCAAACCAAGTTCAAGTTAATCAGGGCTTTCCTTGCTGTTCGAAATACATAAGAAAATGAAGACTGGAGATTCTTCCAGTTTCTTTCTCCTGTAGGGTTCCCTCAATTGGAGGTATTTGTTTTGTTTTGTTTTGTTTTTTCCCCCACAACTGTGGTGCATTCTCTCTAGGTTTGCCTACAAATTCCACAGAAAGTTTTCGGTCAACAACAGAGGGATGCAGAAGCAGAGATGAAAAATGGTTACATTGGTGGTGGTTTAAAAATGAGAGTTTTTCTAAAAATACTGAACTATTTCCTGGAAAAGATAATAATCCTCAGTATTCTCCAGAATATTATAGGACCAAACTATCCATGTATAACGTGCCTTTCTTTTAATATTGCAAAGTCAAGACAGACTGATTTTTCAAAAGCTGGGTTCTAAGTCTAAGCTACAATACAGTGTGTAAATCCTTTCCATATTTGGTGACAGTTTAGTACTTCAACTCATTAATAACATGTTCTATGACTATTTTGGTTTTTGAAAAATACTCTTGATTGTGGGAAATTAAATTGTTGCCAAAACATATCAAGCTCCTACCAATATCTTACAATCTAAACATGGTGTTTCAAGGTTGCAATTATATATACAATGACTACTAAAAAGGATATCAGAAAGGGGAGAATTTATGAAAAAAAAAAAAATTTATGCCAGGAGCCGGCTGCGCCTCAGTATCTGACATGGCCACGCACACTGCATTTGTGACAAACTCTGAAGCTCTGACTGAGAAACAGATACTGCTTTATATCTTAAAGAATTTAAATTCCCTTCTGATAGATATATCACAATAATTATATTTTATACACTAAAGGCAATTTTAGTCACACTACTAGTCTCTTAGTAAAGGTCAAAGTACACACCCTGTAATTCTTAACATCCTGCTTAGACAATAGTTTTTAGAATAAATGTTGGGTAGTCATGGTAACCATCCTTTAGGCGATTATGTAGAGGCTCAGGCCTTGTTCGCAGTCATTGTAGGTGGAGGGATTTGGGCGTAGTTGTGATAAGTTAGTTTTTAGCATAGAAAAGGTATAGCTGTACCCTGGAGCATAAGAATTATGAGGAAGTAAAACCATGATACTAATGGAACAATGGTTAAACTGCCTGGTATAAAAAGGGGCATGCTGTAAAATAAAGTGAGACACTTCTTGAGAAAGCACTCCTGTGTCTCCCCAAGTTTTTTTCCTCGCCGACTCCGCCTCCACCTGAGGGAACCCCTGGACCTGCTGGAGCTCGTCTCCCGCATATATATACACACACACACACACACACACACACACACATATATATATATATATATATATATATATATATATATACACACATATATACATATATAGGCTGAAAGGGGTAGATATCTTAAAAACAGATGTATGCTTGTGTGGATAGAGAGGATTAAGATTACCAATTAAAAGGTCACACTTTCCAAAATGTGACAGGTCTGAGAAAATGCAGATCACTAAAGCTCTTGGTAAACAACCACAGAATGACTTATAGGCTATGTAACCAAACACTCAGCAGAGTTAACCTAATTCCTGCCTTCACTACTCTAAATGGTGGCAGCGGGGCCAAGGTCTGCATTGCAAGAGGATGCACTCTCAGCATGTAGGTCCTCAGGATTGCCTCAGTTTCTCTGGTGCGCAATCTCCACATACACATTATACGGAAGAGCTCAGAGTCATCTCAAAACTTGAAAAAAATCATTATACTGCCATTATTAACAAGTAAATAAGACTAGTCCCCAAACTGAGTTTTAGGTGGCCATATGATACACATACAGTTCTCTAAATAGGAAAAAATTATTTTATTTCCCCATTGTTTCTTATATATATATGACAAAAATCGGTTTCCTTTCTCATTAAAAAAAAAAAAGTCTTTTACAATGGAACATATTGAAAGTTCAAATAATTCATTTTTAGATGCTGTTTGGCAAAATAAATAGCAGAAAATTCTCTAACTTGGGTTTTCAGATGTTTTCTAATTTTCCACTTTTTTTCCAACACAGTTCAAAGTCCATCAAACACTAGTTTCAAAAGCTTATAATTCCATTTCAGTGCTCTATGGAATACACATCTCCAAAGGAACCAGGTATGTTGAATGGAAGCACACATTCACAGTTACCTTTGACCTTCCTCTCAGGAAGTGGTCTTTTTTTTTTTTTTTTTTTTTTTTTTTGGTAAGGTTTTTATATGGGTCAAAACACCCTACACACTGAGTTCAAAGTTGTCTAAGAATCACTCAAGTAAAAAAGGCCTCATATTACATATTTTCTCTCTCTCCATATTTCTTTCTGTAAAGCAGGGAAAAAGTCCTCATGGTGAAAAATGTGTCACAGCATCCCAGTAGTCAAAAACAGACCTATTTTTTAATAAGACCTGCTGGAAAATATAAAATGGAGAAAACTGATTTACTTATAAAAACCGCAGTAAAATGACTAAATGGCCAGCATTTAAGGCAAGCCTGATCTCACCTTCAGAAATGTCATGGGCTACCTGTAATAAATACCCCAAAGCAACTGTAAAAGAAAAGAAAAAAATGGTGCTGCCTTTGAAACAGTGGTTGCTAAGTTTCAAAGTATTTTCACTTCAAAGTACTAGAATTTGTGACACAGTGAAAGGTCCAGCCACGACAGTAAGTCTAACATACCGTTTTTCTCTCCACCATTCACATTTAGCGTCTCAGTTTAGCTAGATCCCCTCCTAGCGAACTATTTTTAAATGTAGTAAATTGTATAATAGCAAAATTCTCTAAAGATGATTGATGGAACACAAAGTCTTCTGAATGTAAAAGAGTGAACAGTACTAGTATTAATACTACAGTGTTAACAAAAGAATGTTACTGTTTGCTTATGAGGTGCTGGACGCTGTTCTATGCACCTTACATGCATTATGCTCACAACTCTATGAAGTAGGTAAAAATCTTATAATCACTCACATTTCCTAGAAGGAAGCTAAAGCTTAGAGGAGTTCAGCAAATTAATCAATGTCAAAGATCGGTAAATATCAGAGCCAAAATAGGACCCAGTTCTGTCTGATACCATCACAAACTCCTGAGCAACTTTTATCAACCTCTCACCTCACACTCAGGGCAATACTGTCAAAAATTTTGCCTCAGAATCAGAGTTCAAGAAAATGTAGTGTTAAAAAAGTCAAGAATTAGGATAAATAGGAGTAATTAAAGAAGTGCTGACTTTGTTCACTTGAATAATTTTGTTTGTAAAAATAGGCCCTGGGAGAGTGTGCGTAGACAGAGGAGATTATGCAAATGGATGGCCCAATCACTACACACAAAACTGAGAAAATTTCCCCAAATTTTGAATAGAATCTGCTATAATCACAAACAGCTTTTCTTTTGTTGGCTTTTCATTATGCGCGACTGGATGAAAAGTCAAATAAAGAACCTCATTTCATTTCTGGACTCTCCCACTACAAAACCGGGAATGCATGAATAGTCTTGAGAGACAATTAGAAAATCGTACTAAGTGGTGTACAGACTAGTCTCGAGCCAAAAGGAACCATATACACGTTAGCCCCTCCGGAACTGACAGAAATCTTAAGGCAGGCATTTGATTTCTTACTTCACTGAGTGGGGTTTCAGTTCATTTTATTCACTCACCTATTCCAAACGTATTTAATGAGCACTGACCATGTGTTAGATGCTCTCTCTGTTTTAGGTATAAGTGAACTTTGAACCAGGACTGACACTTGGGTTACAAATTAATAGCCTAAATGAGCACAACCCTTGTTGTTTTCCCAAGAAATCTGTGAAGAGGAAATACCTACATGAGGAGCAATAAAACCACAGGTAATCTTGTTCAATATTCCAGTTGTTCATATACACTGATTTTGCCCTCAAGACAGTATATGAATCAGGCCAGCAATATTATTTTAGATTCCAGTGAGAAAAATAGTGTAAATGGAGATCGTGTCTCTTCAAATCACATAAGAAATCAACATATACTTGTCCAATCCTGTCTCTTTCTCCATTAAAACCATTTTTTTTCTATACAATGGCAGGTCCAGCAAAATAAAAAAAAAAATAAAAGGATGCTTTCAACTCATATAGGATAGAAAATACTAAAAAAAAAAAATAAACAGCATTCTAGAAGCCTCAAACTATCACTTTTATAACAGTCTTCTAAAAATGTTGTTCAACCACAGAAAGACAATTCAATTTTGGTTTGTTACATAAACTTGGAATTTAACTTAAAAATTATAGAAACATAGACTCTTTCCAGAGCAATTGATACAAATGGGAATTTTACTAGCCTTGTGTTAGTGATGATAAAATTAATATATTAGATTAAACAAAGTTATTTATACTCTATCAGCAGTAACAAGAAAAAAAATTCAATTCACAGAAGAATCTAAACATGCTCTAAAATCCCTGTGAATTGGGGCAGAATCCTAGTCTCTCTCTCTCTCTCTCT
>NW_017731726.1:374993-378790 GCF_001890085.2 Hipposideros armiger
TTGCCCTATCACACAGTACCTGGCACATTGTAGGTGCTCAATAAATCTTTGCAGAATAAATAAAATGTGACTGATGTTTCCCTGCCCACCTTTCTCATTTATCTCATCAAAACAGCTAGCTAACTCCAAAAACGCTAATGACTAGCCTCGCCAGTACTAAAAGCAGCACTGAATAAACGTAGGGTACTTTCAGAGGTAAAGCAGCTATGTCTTGAGTAAGGAAATCATGGACTATTCAAATGGAGACTCCATTTGTAAAGGATGTAAAAGGCTTGTAAAGAGGGAAGAGTTCATCTTTTTCACTGTGTCCCAGTTTCTAAACACATTTATATAATCATGAGAATGTAAATAATAATAACCGGTTTGCCATTTTAAAACCATCCCATAGATATGGAAGACTTACCAATGGAGACGAAATGTAATGTAATTTTATCCACCTTGACCATGGCCATATGAAACTGCCATTTTTGTACGTTAAAAGTAATCGCCTATCAGCAATTCCATATGTCTCAAACTGATCAAAATCAAGGTATGGCTGACTGATAGAGGCTGGAAAATAGACAAGAAAATGACAGTGGCAGGGAAGGGTGGGAGAGTTAACAGCTGTGTTTTATAAAATGAAGAGTTAAGAGATACTGTCTATGGTCAATAGAAAAATAAATACAGGTTTAGGTATGTTTTCGAAGTTACAGAGGTGACCTTACAGGAGAGAAACTAAAAATAACAATATATGTATATTCAATTAAAAGGATCAAAGGGGGATGCAGGATGGCATAAACGAAGGTGCAGGATAAATTTAATCCTTATCCATGATAGCAGGATAACAACAATGTCTAAATAAAATAATTGCAATATATTATTATGAATCTGGAGTAACTCCCTAAAAAACTAGAAAAAAATATGGTTGCCTCTGGGCTGTAAAATTAGGTGAACATGCTATGGAGCAAGAGATAACAGGTTTGTAGTATGAGCCCTTAATTATCATTTGGTTTATTTTTAACAATGATATGTACCTCTTTGATAGAAATATACTTTTAAGGGAGTAACAAAAATGCCTAACTCATGAGTTTGTTTTAAGTATGTAATGAAATGATACATATAAAGGACTAATATACAGGCCTGACATTAGAAAGCATTAATAAATGGTAGCTATTACTTCTTTAAAAATCATTCTCAAGGTTGAAAAATTCAGCCAATCTAGATACAATGATCCAACAACAAAAATATACTCTATGTTTTGTGAAAACAAAAATGTGTGCAGTTTTAAGTTGCATTATATACATTACAGAGGCATTTAAAATGTATGTTTAGTGCTCTGGGATAAGAAAGTAACTATTTTCCACTACAAGCTTCAACTTGGGTTACACCTAAGAATTCACTAAAGCATGGACAACAGAAAATCACCTTCTTTCCTTCTTTGTCTTTTAGAACGTTGTCAACATTTCTTTTTTAAATGTATGATTCCCTCAGGAAGCGTTTAGATTTATTTCTCTTTTTTAGTTTTTATTAGACCTAAGATGTTTAAGAGTATGATGCATTAAACTGAGCTGAATATAACCATTGAAAGGTAAAAGCAAAACAAAACAAAGAAAAAAAGTTTGGTAGTGAAATATACACGTTCTAAAGTTAAAATCAAGGAATTAAAATTCGCTTGTGGAAAACACAGGGTTAATTCTGCACGGGTTTTTCTCTCCTCTGCTAAAAGGAAGAGTGAACTAGAGCTGACCCACTTACCAGTGTGGAGGAGGCTCCTCAGACCGAAAGAAAACACAACCTTTGAAATCTCTCCTCTGCGTTGACTTAAAGTCTGGGCATGCAGATCCCATCCGCACTGAAAAGTCTGAGACATCCCTCTCCCCTCCCCCACCTCCCTCCAGGCAGCTGATACTCCCTATTCCAGTAAGTCAAAGCCTGACTTCTTTGAAAAAAGTCATTCTAGAAAACAAAGAAACTCAGGTTGACCAAAAGTCAGTCTAAAATTCAGCCTCACAACAGATGGCCATGTTCTTTTGTGACTATAACGCAGCTCTTTAATTAACAAGAAGGGAAGTCTTAATTCTACTCAAGGTAAGAAAATAAATTAAAGACTTGAATTTGTGAAGAACTCTGATTTGTGCACGACTTTTTATCTCTAGAAACACTCCAAGGAAGTGGCATGATGAACATCAAAATCAATACAATAAATAAAGTTCAAGGTTTACCAGTAAGACTTGTCACACAGAAAGACTTGGGAGGGTAGTTGAGGGAGGCACGGAGGGGTGTGACAATCAGCAGCTTTATTGGAGGGATCAGAGGCTGCTGATGGCTAAATCCTTGTTTTGTGTCAAAACATTCCACAGCAGGTGGAAAGGGGCTTTGAAGGCATCGTGATTAGAGAGCCCAAAGCTGGAGAAGTGTCTGTGAGGGGGCAGCCAGTAGGGTTATTAGAGACTGGATTAGCCTTCCACTCAAAGAATGTCACCCACCACCTTAACTACAGTGGTTGTTTTAATTTCTTTGGAATGTAACCCTCCATAATATTCAAAACTGATTTTGAGAAAACTGAAAAAAACAAACAAACAAACAAACAAACAGAAAAACCCTCAAGAGCAAGCTCTGAATCAGGCCCCTTATACTACATATTAAATTCAGACATCATTTTTCTAGTCATGTGGGGCTGGGGAAATTTGACCTGATTCTATTCATCCATTCAATTTTGTAAAATGAATTAAAGAAGCTCAATACTCCTGTGAAAAGTGGGAGCAAAACTAATAAAGGCAGTGTGAACTCTGATTTTCCATTGGACAGTCCAGGCTTTTGTAACTGGTTACTGAAAAATAAATATGTCTGTGTAAAACAATTAGAGCTCATTAAAACGAGAGGTGAAATGTACAGGAAGAACAAATTCTCAAGAGAACTAAAGATTTTTACATTTTTATTTCATAATTATTCAGGCAGTCACAATGTCCATGAAATATCACATATAGGTTGAATATGTTTAAAAGAGTTCAAACTCTGAAACGGAATACATTATGTTTTGATATATATGATCCAGAAGTCACCGTGACTTACCTTCCAGCAAAAGTAATCTATAACAGATCATAAAGAAGCAAGAAGATATCCCTCTTTCTCAACTTCTGTGAGTATAACATCCAGAAATTCTGATTTATTGGGTTGTCGGAAAAGTCATGACGTATTTTTTCTGTTTTCCGTTGCAAAAATGTGTCATGACTTTTCGGACAACCCAAGAGAAGGGTGCTTACTAAGGTTCAACCTCCTTCCCAGCACAAGGATCACATCCAGCCTATGCCTGAATATTTCTAGGGAGCCCATCACTGTCAGCTGTCAGGCAGGCAATGGTACAGCACCTACCATGCTCAGCAACATAGGGCTGGTGCAGCCTTTAAGGACTATTCCGGCTGCACGCACGGCACCAAAGTATTCAATGAGGCATCTGTGCACTGAGTTCCAGAGCTGTCCAAAAGGATTCTGCTCCCAAGTGTCCCATTGGGGGACAGCTAATGGGGAATTCCAGCACAGGGAAAACTGAAGCCAATCCTCCAGTGTCCAGATTCCGACACATTTGTTAAAAGACAGCAGGGTGCTAACCACCTGGCCAGGGAAGTGTGGCTGGAAAGAGTAGAGAGACTAGCTGGGGTTCCAGAAGTGACTGAATTAGTCAGAGGATGAGAGAAATAAGCATGCATGAAAGTGGAAAGAGAAAGTGAATGCCCTCCAACCAAGACCCCAGGAACACTCCTGAAGTTGAATAAGTTTGGGTGTCACTCATTGCAGTGGAGAGAACGCACATCCTGTGG
>NW_017731726.1:379090-381568 GCF_001890085.2 Hipposideros armiger
TTTTTTTTTTTGTCTTGATCCACCATGGACAGAGTATCTGATGTTGGTGTTTGGCAAAATGGTTTATGTCCAGATGAAGAATACCACAGGCTAGCTGTGCATACCAGGCAGCTCCTAGATGGTGGGTGTCCACTTTACTCGCCTCAGAAGATAAGTGAAGGGAGGTACTTCGACTGGGCAGGACCCCCGAGTTGCTGTCCAGTACTTGGCAGCCACATGGGAGCCCAGCAGACATCTCTGTGCAGTGAAATTCTAAGTGTGACTTTACAGGTATTTCAGGAGCGGCTAACCCTGACCTTGGTCTGTTGGGTTTATAGGGTTCATACGTAGGGTGTGAGGAAGGCAGGGGATGGGGCTGGGGTTATGAAATCCCTCACTAGCTCATCCAGCCCACACTTGCATGCAGTTCTAGGTAACATCTTCCCTGTGTCACTGGTCAAAGCTTGCCACTATGTCAACCATAGTCTGTGTTCCTCACTGTCAGTAGTGGTGTCTTGGATGTGTCCACATCAAGAAACTCTGCATTCTCCATAGCAGCTTATGCCTGTCTCTAGAGCTCTGTCCCTGGGTAATTTATTCCAAAAATCCTTTACTAGGACTCTCCATTCTGTTGGGTTAACCCAACTCCAGCATTCCTTCTGCACCCATTAAACAGCTTAAATCATATGAGCACTGAATTGTATGTTTGATCTTAAGTTCCTTTGCACTAGTCCCTTGCATAGTTTAGTTTAGTCTCTCTATGTGTTGTGCTGATACTAAATGACTGCTAAAAGATGTTCCCCAATCACAAGGTGTTGTCAGTCCATGTCTTAAGAATGACATGCACCCCTAATTAACAACTCCTCATTTACTCATAGACTTCCAGAGAAAAAATATCACCGTAGTAGATAACATTGAAACAATAGCATGTGTGAATATCCTTATGTTACAAGGTAAAAGACACTGTACTCCATCCATGTTCACTAAAACTAACAGAAGTTTCATCAAACTAGTTCAGTTTAAGCATAACTCTATGGAAAGACGGGGTATTTTATTTTGAAGGAAAATTAGTTATTATTTCTCCTGGAAAAAGAGTACAAGGACTTCCAAATTCATAATTACGTAAATAAATAATTATATAACAGTCTTCTATTTCAAGAGCAGCATATTTTATTCAAAAACAACCTTCTGCAATCAAATTCTATTGAAAATGACCACATGCAGTAACAAAGCATTGAAAATAGAATGAATCCTATTTAGCAAATGGTAGCAGAACATGCCACCCCAATATATGACTAAGAGTTCAGACCATGCCACCCCCCAAAATATGCCACTTTGCTATGTTGATTGCTTTGAGCTGCAGGCACTTCCAAAACAGCAGATAAAGAGAGAGGCCTTCTCTGAACTCCCCTATCTGCCTAAAGACAGATCCTCCAAAGGATCTCAACTGTCATAAATCACCCCCAACAATGGGAGTTTCGTCAATCAAGGAAGATTGACTCTTGTCACAGGGAAGGTTAAAAGTGGACACCACACCCTGAAAAACTTTGTCACAAACCATATTTATTTTGGGTTTGTACTTCCTCTGTTAAAGACCCATCAGGGTCAGCCCCTTGCTCTTCTAGAGCTGGCACTGTTGCCCTTGCACATGGACTAGAAATGTTGGGTAAAACCAAATGGATGATCACGGACATCAGGGACAGACTATGGACCCCAGTTTAGTCATTTTCAAGGCATTTCTTTCCTGTTCTTCTATGAGCCCATTCATCTTTCCTAAAAACCTCCTACTCTCCCGAGAGGTCTACATCCTCCCTCCCCTTTCCCTATCAAGAAAGTACTAATCCTGAATTCTATTGGGCTGTCGGAAAAGTCATGACGTATTTTGTCTATGTTTTTCAAAGGTCATTTATTTATATAAAGAACAAAGATCAATGATATATTGCCCATTTTGTTTGATAACCTTTTGCCATCTTTCAGTAAACTTCATAATTCCTCGTTCATAGAAGGACCTGTCTTTATTTGTGAAAAACTGAACAAGGTGCTGATTTACAGCCTCATCTGAATGAACATTCTACCATGCAAGGAGTTTTGGAGAGAGCAAAACAAATAGAAATCTGATGACGCAAGGTCAGGCGAGTACGGTGGGTGTGACAACATATCCCACCCAAGTTCCAATAATTTTTGACGGGTCATCAAACTTGTGTGTGGTCTCGAGTTGTCACGATGGAACACAACTCTTTTACAATTAACAAGCTCTGGAAGTTTCTGGATGATGGATTCGTTAAAACTGTCTAATTGCTGACAGTACACATTCTAATTGATTGTTTGATTCCTTGGTAGGAGCTCGAAAAACATGACACCTTTAAAATCCCACCACACTGAGAGCATAACCCTCCTGTGACGAATGTCTGCTTTCAATGTCGTTTGAGGCGAATCATCACATCGGGACCAAGACCGTTTGTGCACCACATTGTTGTAAACAATCCACTTCTCATCACC
>NW_017731726.1:384413-386667 GCF_001890085.2 Hipposideros armiger
GGGGCTGCCATAACAACGTACCACAACCAGGTGGCTTACAACAACAGAAATTCATTCTCTTGGTACTGGAGGCTAGAAATCCAAAAGCAAGGTGTTGGCAGGGTTATGTTGTCTCCAAATGTTCTAGGGGAGAATGCTTCCTTGCCTCTTCTATTATAGTTTCTGGCTGGCTATCCTGGGTGTCCCTTGGGTGGTAGATGCATCATTCCCATCTCCACAGGGCCTTACTGTTTTTGTGTCTCCTCTGTCTCTGTGTCTCCACAAGGCTTTTTCCTCTCTATGTGTCTCTGTGTCCACATTTCCCTCTTCTTATAAGGACACCAGACACTGCATCAGACATACTCCAGAATGACCTCATCTCAACTAATTACATCTGCAAAAGCCGTATTTCCAAATAAGGTCCAGGGGTACCAGGAGCTATGACTCAACATATCTTCTTGGAGACACAATGCATGCACACCAAAAATTGGGATCCAATAAAACTGTATTTCTCCACACTGATTACTCACTAGAATCAACTGGGGAATTTTCAAAATTACACCAGTGCTGAACTCCAACCAATTAAATCTGACTCTCTAGGGGTAAAACCAGGCATTACCATTCTTTAAAAGCTTCTCAGGTAATTCTAGCACAGAGCAAGGGTTGAGAACCACCATGTAAGACTCAGATTTTACAACTGTTTACGAAAACGTGGAATATTTTTAAGTGGAATGTTTACATTGTTTTTCTTGGTGCGCACTGGAAAAAAATATAGCCTATTTTTAGTCTAAATATAGCCTAACAATATAGTAATTTAGTCTATGCTAAAAAATCCTTTTTGGAAAACAGAGGCTTTTTGATAATGGCCTTCAAGAACTCAAGAAAAGTTTCTCATCAATGCTATTGTAGGTATTTGATAGTTTTTTAAAATGGGCATAATATGGATTATGAAACATTTACTCCTATATATAATTATAGACATTCAGAAATAAATGTTAAGGAGTAAGAAAGAAAGTGTAAAAGAGAATTAAACTGAATTTGAGCTTGGGAAGTTTAAATCAGTTCATGATATCTTAACACTATTTTCAAGTCTTGTCCTTCATGTTATATTAATATTTCTAATTTTGCTCCAAAGGGACTATAACATAGGACTATATTTGGACTATTCTCTCCAAATTTCCCCCAATTTTCCAGAGCTGTGATTCCAGAAAACACTTGGCAATGACTTCCACATTTTTTAAACAGAAAGATANTGTCAAATGACATAGCAATAACATAGATGCGAATGACTCTAGTACTTCCAAAAATGAATTAGTGCCATCTGTCACAAACATGCATCATGACTTTTCCAACAACCCAATAAGTCACTTCTTTGGGTTACTGGTCTTTCCCTGGTGTATACATGAGTTATACATGTTAATAAACTTCTGTTTTTCTCTTGTTAATCTGTCTTTATGATGGGGTCTCAGCTAAGAACTCTGGGGGGCAGGGTAGAGGGAAAATTATGTTTCTCTACAGGAGCTAACTACGTGCACACACACACACACACACACACACACACACACACACACGATGCGCTCCCTGAAAGGTTTGTTGACCTTTGTCTCAAAAATTAGGTAAGCACCTTTCATTTCTTATTTTTTATTTTTTCCCTCAAATCCTTCTGTTCATAGAGTGCCAATATTGGCAGGTTCGTTGCTTTCCCTTAGAGCTAGAAAAGTTCTCGTGAGTATACCAGTAAAAAGAGAGAAGACAGTAAAAGCTCTTTCTTTTCTCCTCTACACTCAGCCATGTTACACTCAAAGTCAGGACCTTTTCCAAATTTGCTAGAAAAAGACAGAATCAAGAGCCAAATAAAAGCCTATTGAACTTCTTTTTATTTGAAACTTCAAAGTAGGTCATTTACACAGTGAAAAGGACAAAGAAGAAGAAAGAAAAAGCAGTTAACATACAAACGAAGGCTCAACAACAGTAAAACCCAAACCCAAATACTTTTTTTTTTTCCTCTAAAGCACATTGTCCAGTACTGTCAGGAAAAAATGAGTCATGAAATTGGTTTTGTTACATTTCCTTCCAATCATTATCAAAGGCCATTGACTGTAAACTAAAAATGAAAAAGAAAAAAAAAATAGCCTACCTCTCAAAATATAAGAATAGAGACATTAACCCTTTATAAACCTGAATGCCAGGTTTCTTTTTTCTTTTAAAAAGCAAGTAAATCAATATTTTCTGTTGAACTCAATTTTCACCTATATTTTCAAATACTGAATGTTCT
>NW_017731726.1:389354-397720 GCF_001890085.2 Hipposideros armiger
ACAGTCAGGGACTGTCTCCAAACCCAACATACGTGGTAACCATAGTTTTAACCCACTCTACCGGTATTCTTGGCTTCACTTTACCTGTGCCTCTGCCTTAGCCCTTGAAACACCTTTACAATGACTTTTCCATGATCGAATATGAAAGGGTACACACTTAGTCAAAATCTATTCCAAAATGTTGTACACACAATCCATAAACAGTAAATCATTTTACAAATAAGAATGGGCAAATTATGCTGTGATGAAATCAACCCCAAATCTCAGGTGGCTGAAAACAACCAAAGTTTCTTTGTCTTTCATGTTACATGCCCATCAGAGGTGGGCAGGGGGTCTTGCCTCACACCACAGAGAATGACATGCCCTGGAAAGGACACTTAACACTTTCTCATCTTATTTGCCCAAACTCATCAGATAGTGCCACGCAACCATGAAAGGCCTAGAAAGGACAATCCTACCTTGTGTCTGGCTGGAAAAGGTGAAGTGGAACTATTGGCAAATATAATTCATAACTACCATAAAATATCTTTGTAACTCAGTATCTTTTTGAACCTTATTCTGTATAAAAACCTTTCTAATTTTTTGTTTGTTTGATTTTTGGGGGTATTTTGTTGTTTTGAAGTGGAAGCAGTCTGCTCTCTTTTCTTCAGTCTATTTTTCTCTCTGATTTGTGTCTTGCTTTGTATTGTTTTTGTAACTTTTAATAAATGTATATAAGCCTGTTACAGAAATGGTGCAGAGCAAACTATATTTCACATATGCCTGTTCTGTGCTAACTCTTCTACTTAACACTTAGCAAGCAATGAGGCATGTCTACACAATCTCTGGGATCAGTACAGCCTGGAAAATAGCACATTTATCAAAGCACAAATTAGGAAAACTTCTCTTTCCCAAACAGTCAATGTGGTGATTGTAACACACAGGTAGCATTGCTGTCAAGACACGGAAATCTGAGCACGTTGCATTGACTACTCTGAGAAGCAGAGTACACACATGGTGGGTGACACTATCACAGAAACTTAACATGTGTGTATAGTATACTCCATGAGCTCTGCAAAAGGATTTTAAGGGTTGTAACTCCTAAGTGATGGTATTGCAGATCATTATTGAAAACATATTCCCTTCTTTAAATATTTGTTTTCCAATACTCTGCAGTACACTTGCATTTATTTACATTGTTATATAAGAAAAACAATGTATGCTGCAGGTCCTGGCCATATATTCAGATGTATGTGTCTTCCTCTGAGAAGGCTGATTTGAGGCCTAGATGCTAATCTCTGCTTACAGGTGTATGATGGCTTTAGGTTGCTTTTAGAATACCATTTGATTAAATAGTTATAACAACCTGGTGTTTCAGAAATAAAGTTAGGTGCTATAGGAGGTCACTCCCACTGTCAATAAGCCTTTAATGTGAAAAATTGGTTATACACGTATGGAGTTGCATGGTGGACAACAATTGCATATGAACTGTTATTCTCAGTGGTACCAAAAAATTAGCAAATACTGCCCTCACTTTATGCTCCCTCCTGAAGGACACCTTGACAATCTTAATTCAAACCCTATTCCTAATCTATCGAATAAATTATCTAAATATGTTGCTAACACTTGCTGTTCAATTCAAAAAGTATAAAATTTTGTAACACATGTAACCCTTTGAACATAACATGGTGTGCTATTTAAGGAAGGTGAAATATCATATTGCCCTGATAACCAAAAGCCTTAAACAGGGCCTTACTTCATTAGCAATATAATGGCTACTGCTTAGAAAAGAGGAGGTGTTCTATTGAAAAAGAACATTTACAATTTTATATTTATTTCTAGAGAGGGAGTTGAAACTCCAAATTTCTACTTGCTGTGTTTCTTTGGATAAATTACTTAATCTCTCAGAGCCTCAGCCTGCTAAATGGAGCTTTAATTGTATATCTTCTATATCTATCAGCTTATCTTCTATAATTATTTTTAATGTAAAATGTTATAAAGATGAAAATATTCCTAAAAACAAAATATTTTTGAAATAACCAAGGAGATTTTTTTTCTTCATGAATTTGTGTGTCATCCTTGTGCAAGGGACCATGCTAATCTCTATCACTCCAATTTTAGTGTATGTGCTGCTGAAGCAAGCACAGATTTTATTTTATAGAAAAGGTTATTTTTTCACTTTCAGTGTAAAATGATAATTTATAAACTTCTTGTTAATTTTAATTTAGTTCAAATCTATGCATTGTTCTTTATTCATTTCCTATAAGTGAGTATATTTTCTAATAACCTCTTCTTACTATATCTGGGATATGTGTGTATATGTTTCATGTATTATCACATACATAAATATATAACTTATTACATTTCTTAAATGTAATATTTTTTTAAATAGTTAGTGCTAATTGAGTGCCTACTTTGTACCATAATCAATCCTAAAAACATTTCTGTTAACTTATTGAATCCTCCAACAATTCACCCATCTCAATTTATAGGTTGAGTCTTGAAGAATTTAAAATAATTTGCTGAGGATTAAGCATTATTATAAGTAGAAACTGAATTATTGCTCCATCCTTCAATTTATAATAATTTTGAGAAAACAATTATTTATATTTTTATCAAAATAGAAATCTAACGTCAAATATATCTGATTAATGATAACTCTTAGAATATCTTTCTAGTGGTTCACTATTAGTCTCAGTTCAAACATGAGCTACAACAGAAAATTAATGTCTTGCTCATAACTAAATAACAAATTTGATATAGGGCTAAAGCAGGAAAACCAGTCGAATCTCAGACTGCATCTTAAATACATTGATAAAGTATGCCTCCACTGGACAAACTCTAAGACCAGAATTCAATTTATTATTATTATTTAAAAACATAACTTTAGGGGCCGACCGAGTGGCTCAGTTGGTTAAGAGTTGGCTTGGGGGCATGAGCTCTGAGCATCACGGCCACCAGTTTGGTTCCCACATGGGCCAGTGACTCTGTCCCCTCTACAGCTAAGATTGTGAACAACAGCTTGACCTGGAGCTGGGCTGCCATGAGTGGCTGGCAGTGGCATAGGCTGCAGTGGGGCTGCAGTGGGCTGCTGTGAGCTACCGTGAGTAGCCAGCAGCCAGTGTGAGTGGCCAGCAGCTGGCATGAGCTGCCATGAGCCGCTGTGAGTGGCCATCCAATGGCCAGCAACCAATCTGCCTCAGCCAGAAAGAACACAATGATAATACCAACATGGGCCAGTGAAGTAACGTCCTCCACAACTAGACTGAAGAACAAAAGGACAGCAATTTATTCCCCTTCCCCGAGTCCCCAACACTGTTCCCCTTCCCCAATTCCCAATAAAATCTTTTTAAAAATAAATTAATTAATTAAATAAAATAAAAACAAAACTTTAAAAACATTAAATTAAGTCATGATTAATGATACTTGTTACAGCTATTAAGTCACATAATTCTGTCTAAAGTTGCTCTAATTAGCATATACGTGACTTCAAATACTGTTTGATCAGAAGTCATAGACAACATAAATAACTTTATCCAATTATATGTATTAAAACTGATTAAAAATAACTTTAATATAAAATAAATCTCAGAGGTTCACTCTTTGCTTTGAATCCTTAATTATTAATCTTCCGATAATGTCTTCTCAATAGTATTTTAAGGCATTCTTTTTTTTTTTTATTAGCTGAGCCATCCTGCCACCTGTTGGCAGCTCAGCGGCTGCTCAGCTCGGGTCAGGACTCGAGCCGCTGTTATTCAGGGCTTGCACTCCTGAGTGAGCTCTTAACCAACTGAGCCATTCTGCCAGCCCAAGGCATTCTTAAATTACATCAAACAATAGTACAATAAATGATTTGAAAAAACAAGTTACCAAAAAGCATGGTTTCATTTTCACATAAAGTAATGTATGTACATCTAATATATAAAATATCTGTTTGTAAAAAGAGTGTATCGGTTAGTACCAAAAATCTAGCAGTTATTGTTTTCTGCCTGGTGATACTGACAGTGGTTTTGATTCTTTCATTTTTATCTTTGTTTTCCAAATTTTCTACATTGTGCTGGAATCAGCTTTGTAATTTGGAAAAATTACAGAGCAATACACAATCCAGAAATGAGTAAACTATTATCATTCATCATTTCCAACACTTTGTCAATGGATCCATTTTCATTTCATTAAATCCTCTTCCATATTAATCTACTCGTATATAAATGCAATAATACATGCCACAATTTCATTTAAAATAATCATAAAATTAGTTTCAGTGCAAAAGTAACAAAAATAAAATATACCACCTTTCTAACTATTCAAAAATAATGATATATTGCTGGATTATAATATTTCTAGTCCATTATGTTTACCTGTGGTGTTTGTACTGAAACATAGGTTCAAATCTTCATTGTACCAACATTTAAGATTTTAGCCACCCAAAAGAATACTATAATCATGTATCAGGAACACTTTTCTAAGTAAACTCTGTTCTAGAACGCTTTGCATCTGAATTCAGAAATTCTCCGTGAATAATGCCATCAAACCTGTCACCTTGATGTATGGGTCCTTTTTCCATCCCCAGGATGCTATACAGATGCTCCAAAAAACAGCCCTCATATTGCCTATTGAGTACCTTCTTTGATCAAAAATATGAAGAAAATAAATGTGTACAAAAGAAAAATTGCTCATATATTTCTGAAAAAAAGCAGGAATGAAAACAAGATAATCACTATTGCTCTTTCCATTTTGTTTAAAACATAATAGCCAAAACGCACACCCTACAATTATAATTTCAAATATTATTTCTCTTTTAATGTATTCCTTAATATTTCAATAGTTATTCATAAAGTTGAACTTCTAACATTTTCCAAATCTAAAATATCAACGTCAAAGCTGAATATTTATGGTAATACTGCAATTTAGCTTTTTTTTCCTAATATATTTCCATATATGATTCCATTGGGGTGGATGACTGTATATCCTAGAGATCAGCAAACAGGTAACATTTTCATCATTCTTCACCTGCCAAAACCATTCATAAACTTTTAGGAAATGGCTGCATGCACTCTACTGTTGCTTAATGCAAGCCTGCCTGCCTTCCTTTTGTATGAAGCCGTCTTCATCTCCACCCTAACCCCCTGCCACCATGCGCACTCATTTCCTTCTTTTGGCCAATCCCTATCCGTCCCTTAAGATTCAACGCAGTCTTCACATGACATGGAAGCCATCTCCGAAACAGTGTAGAAAGAACACCTGGCAACTGTCTCTGCTGTCTGTCCCCACAGCACTGTTTCCTAATATTTCCACTATGAATTGAAATGTTCTGCTTACATGTCTTC
Organism: Hipposideros armiger; assembly: GCF_001890085.2. Classification (NCBI taxonomy): domain Eukaryota; kingdom Metazoa; phylum Chordata; class Mammalia; order Chiroptera; family Hipposideridae; genus Hipposideros; species Hipposideros armiger. Next base: position 394,661 of record NW_017731726.1, read on the forward strand.
CTGGGACCACTGGCTGGGTTTGGGGGTGCTGGGTGCTGGGTTTCCTGCTCCTGGTTGAAACATCCTTCTTCTCCTTAAAAACATCCTCGAGTTTAGGAAGTTTGTCTGTTTCAGTTTTTACTGCCAGTATGTGTGTGAATGTATGCCTTGTGTAGAACAGGCTCAACACATAGTTGTGGGAAATGATAGGACAGAAACCAACTGATATGCAAGGTCAAGATTAAAGAATAAACGACTCAGTGTTGTTTGATCACTGAGTTCAATATATTTTCTCCACCTTCCATCATTTCTTTGAATCTGAAATAATCACAAACCATCAATGAAGGTTCCTAAAATCAAACCATTATGATGGAAAGTACTGAGGAATCTGAACTAATTCACATAAAAACTACTTAAAAACTAGGAAAAAATTTAAGTGTTCACCTAACCCTAAAATGTCCTTAATGGTACACAGAGAACATATTATTGAGTGTATCTAAATAATTTAGTCTCTTAAATCAAAATAATGAATATGCATTAGTTCAATAAACCCATTGTGAATGCCAGAAAAATCTACACAACTTCACTTGATTCTAACAGTGCTGACATACTTCACCTACTTAATAACATTGCCTAGGGCTACCCTGTGAGAGAGAGCAGAAATATGGCAATAAAAAATACAGGTACTATATGCAAAAAATAGACAAGAAGATGCGTGGAGCTTTATAAGAAGAAAAAAGCCACCTTGTTTACTGGAAAACACCTTTGAACAAGAGTTAGATAGTAATAGAACTTGAACATTTTCTTCAATTAGGTTGCATATTATATGTCCCCTGTATATGACTTAGGATTCTGACAGTCCAAAACAATTTAAACCAAAATCTCTAATGATATTCACATTACTAGGATGTGACTCTACATTCAGAAATTTGCAGTAATATATGCTTCATCCCTTTTGCCATATGGTTTTAGTGAATCACAAATAATCTTGTAAATTCTTGTATTTCTTTTCACCCATCTAAAATAGATACTTTAAAAATGATTACATTTATTGTATTCATTATATGCAACCACAGGATTTATATATTCATCCAATATAAAGCTAATTTAATTAAAATACTACTCCCATCTTCTGCCATACTCCCCCCAAAAAATTGAAATTGTATTTTAGAAAGCAGATGTGTGTTAAAGTCTCATAAAACAATTTACATACATTTATTTTCCTCAATGTTCTTAGAATGTCTATACAGTCTAAATGTTAAATATGTTTATATATTATTTTCTGGATTGGTAAACTGTGCAAATCTAGTGGCTACTCTAGGAGATGTTATTAACTGATTTCCCTTCATTGGATGCCCTCTGTTCCTTCAGTAAAGCATCCTGATTTATGTTGGTGACAACCTGGGCACACACCGCCCCTGGTGTGGTACCCATTTGGCCCAAACAACTCTATGCCCAGCCGTGCAAATGCGAGCTTTCCAAGAGTGCATTCCCTTTTGTCCCACACATGGATATGCCATTTGTACTTGCTATAGTTACATAATTTAACTCAATAAACAGGTGAATTGAGTATAAAAGGACAGAGTTATTACTGTGAAAACCAAGATTAATACTTTGTAAGCACAACGTTGCTCAAGAGGGTACTGTCCAATGAGTTGGAGGAGAAACAACTTTAAATGCTCAAGGAGAAATACATTAAAACCTAGGAAGACTCTGCACTCAAAATGTTGCACATGTTTCTTTTAGTTCTCCTTTCACCTGAAGAACTGTAAACCTATAAATCACAGGGAATGCAGTGTGGGTGTGATTCAGGCAAGAAAGAGAACTGGACTACCAATCTGTGGATTTGTACACCGGGATGCCCTACAACCCTATATCAACATGTGTACATTTACATTTAAGTATTTCTGTATGTGCAAATCATAGTATTAATTAGAACTTCTTTACTGATTGTATTTCAAAATTTTCCAATATGAGTGAATTGTTCCAACTAGAGAAAAGCTATTCCAAGTAAGATATGGCATATGCAGCAGGCTTCATTAGATGGGAGAAATTAGCAGGTGATATGCAAAGACTGCTGTGTACCTAGTGTGTGTGGCAGTAAACAGAAGAGGCTACTGGGAGAGGCATGAAGGAAACAGTGGAGTCTTAGATGGTAGCTTATAAAATTTAACTTTTAAATTAAAGTTCTTCCTTATTTAGGAATAAGTTTATACACTGTTTCTTATAAAAAATCTAACTTTTAAATTAAAGACTTTCATTTTTCACTTATAAGTATATAAATTTATCTCAATGTCTACACACTTGTTTTGTTTGTTTGTTGTTTTTGCTGGAGCATACACTAAGTTACTTATTCTTTCTCAGTGGAAATAGAAAATAACATTACACCACCTATTTATTACAGTTTTCTGTACCATTCTTAAATACACTCATTGCCTTTATTTCAAATAATTGGAAATACTTATGTAGACTATTTTCAAGGATGTTTTTTCTTAGCCTTTCCCCACATCTATTATCCTCTCTTCCCTAATTATCCATAACTCCTTTATATTGTTAGGCTAAATAATCAAGACTGCATAATATGAAATATACAGAGGGTGCCAAAAAATGTATGCACATTTTAAGCAAGGAAAACTGTATTAAATTGTAATAAACATATACCAATAACAAAAGATAAATACAAGTCACGTTTGACTTCTGCAAATACAAGAGGTGTTCAAAGTGGTTACCATCAGCCTCCAGACACTTCTGATTATGCTGAACTACTGCTTCAGCAACGTTGACCAAAGTGTCTACTTGTACACATTTTTTTGGGCACCCCCAGTATATTGCTATTGTTTATATTTTTGCAAGTTTATTCCATTCCTCAGTGTTTGATAGTAAATATTGAGAGACAATTTCCTCTAAAAACCTAATGTAGGGCCAAGTGGCGCATTAAGGTTAAGAGCTGGCTTGGGATGCCAGAGGGCCCCGTTTCAGATCCCACATATGAAGGCCAGTGGCACTGCCCTCCACAGCTAAGATGCTGAACAACAGCTCAACCTGGAGCTGGGCTGCTGTGAGTTGCCAGCAACGGCGTAG
>NW_017731726.1:398024-404172 GCF_001890085.2 Hipposideros armiger
AGCAAAAAAGCTGCATTAAAAAAAGAACAATTGCTTATTAAGTAGTACATAATTAGCTATTTCAAGATAAAAATCTAAGGCAAATTATTCACTTCAAATACTTCTATGCCTTTTTTCTTTTAGCAACATTGTCTACCTTGGGGAAGTTCCACTGGCATGATTGACACACTTGCACTGAGCCAGAATTTGGAGAGCTCCAGTGTAAACAATGCCCTTGGGCACACTATCTACTTCTCACCAAGGGCCAGAGCGCTGATGCCTGTGGGGACATATGTACTCAAAAAACTATTTTCTTTTGCAAATTATTATTGTTGTTGTTATTGTTGATATGCCACTGTTATTAATATAATTCAATAACATTGTGTGTTAATATGTATTTGCAAGCTGGTCTGCCTTAAAAAAATCAAGCCACTTACAATTTCTATAGGACAATACTTTCTCAAGTTCATTAATTTAACTCAAACAAATTAACAACCAGGAACTATGTTGAGGACTCGGGATAGAGACAAATATAAAATGTTAACCATTCCCCTACGGGGACTACAACCTAGTAAAGAATGATTTGAATGTAAAGAAATAGATATAAGCTTGGGTTATAAGAAGAAATTTCAGGAAACTAACTCAAAAAGTTACCATGGAAATTCATCAATTTACAATTGTATGTTTATCCCAATGGATGCTGTTTGACTCCTTTTTATTATCTACATTTTTAAGGGTCAAATATTGACTTATGTAGTTTACCTATATGATTTTTTACTCAGGAAAATGCAAAATTAGTCAATTGCATATTGATTCCTCTATCTATAAATTATCATGAATTTCAAACCTTTTTTTTTTTTTTTCCGCTGAGCCATCCTGCCACCTGTTGGCAGTTCAGTGGCAGCTCAGCTCGGGCTGGGACTCGAACTGCTGTTGCTCAGAGCTCGCACTCTTGAGTGAGCTCTTAACCAACTGAGCCATTTGGCTGGCCCTCAAACCATTTTGATGGTAAACCATGATAACTCCAAGTTATCTCAATTATGGATAGCAGTCATTGTAAACATTTGAAATATTTGAATAGGAGTCATCAGATACACCCATTAACTAAAATGCTCAAGCAATAGTTATGCCTCTAAATTCCTGTTCAGCAGTCTCTTCTTTTGGAGATGTGCCCCAAAACTTGCCTACAGCATTTATAGGAATTCAATTAGCAGCATTAATCCTACATCTCTGGCTTCTCTTCCAGACTCCAACTGACAGCTCTTTGGGATTATCCTTATAGATATGAAATTTCTAATTTTAGTGATTGAGCTTGTCCCAAAGGCAATGGTGATTGGTGGAAAGATTCCAAGAGACCTAGGCAAAGATACAAGCTACATCCACATCAATGAGGATATACAGCCTTAACTGCAAGGTCCCACAATGCCCAGTAGCCTATGAGGATCCCAGTGGGTCTCCTTCCCTTACGTCTTTAATGGGTGGTGTTATATCCATCTATGCTTTCCCTAGACCCCCAACTCTCACTACTAATTATTCTGGGCATCATTAATCTGTACTCCCTGCCTCCTAAACATAAGTCGCCAGGAAAGAATAGCCCTCAGCATGTTCCTGAATGTTCCCTAATATCCCAGAAAATCAATCCTCAGTTTCCTAAGTGTTGCACTTTTTGACACATGAGAGCACAGGGCTTTCTGAGATCCACTCCAGCACTCAATAATATCTGACCCAAGCCTGTTGCTTTGATGACTTCCTTAGACATGATTCACTTTACTCATGAGCACATTTCTTCAGATACGATGCAACTATTAACCTTCAGTCCTGGGGAAAGATCCTACCCTTTCCCCTCTCCCCTGGATCCACAGAACATAACAGGATAAGAGAATTCTCCATGAAGCACATCTTTAACTCTGTGATGTAAATGGAGGGACAGGAGAGGGTGGATGTGTCCGTCAGCGCCTATCAGAAGACAGAGGCACTCCAACTGGGGTCTCAAGGGAATTATACAAAGACTTGGTAATTACATATCCAAGGACTGAAAAAGGTAAAAAGGAAATACCAAGGTATCAAACAAAGGTGGCAACTGTAAGATGCAGCTGTGACCTCTAGAGTTTCGTAGAAGCTTGGTTGATAGTGCTGGAGCTGAAACTGAGGTCTCTAGAGAGAAAATGCTGCCCTGCTGATGTTAGTTAGCATGTGAAAGGAGCATGAAAACACTGGAATATGATATGCCAGGAAAGAACTGCCAAGGCTACCATTTCTATTTCAAAATCAACACTGCAATTTTTCAAAGAGTATCAGTATTTGTGTACTGAGACATTCAGCTACATAATATATCTGTTTTCGAAAATACAAAACCAATAGATTCACTACTGAGTTTTGTTGTGAGGTACACACAAACCCATGCACACACAGGTGCAAGGTTACAAACCTACAGGAGGGTACCTTTTCTATGCTTCCACGTCCTGCACATTTGAAATGTTTTAACGTATTTTTTACTCACAATGTACAACTAATGACAACTGTAAATTATAATTCCCTACAATACTCCTGATTAGATACTTATTATTTTAGAAATCCCTCAAATCATGAGGTGAACATCTGCAATCCTTCCATATTTGGCATCACTTGTTTTTGTTTTTTTTTTTTTCCTACTCTCAACAGTTCACCAACCTTGACAATTTTGTCTTTTCTTCCTCCCGGGGCTAATCCTCAGTTCTGAGCCATCCTCTGATCCCCTTGCTTTCATCTTCACTGGATCCTCTTATGTTTAACTGGTGAGGCAACTCCTAGACTTCTACAGTTCACAGGGATTCAGTCATCAAAGAAGTATTTTTTTATAGCCTGAAGAAAAAAAAATAGTGGGAAATGCTGCACAAACTACTTGCCTTTTTAAATCTTGTTCCCCCTTTCACCTCCATAATATTAAACCTAAAATACTCAGATCTGTACTTACTCAAATTTACTTATACCAAAACCCAAAATTACATTAACTTCAGTGTTATGTTCGACTGTTACACCTCCTCAGAATGTTTTTGATAGAGGCTTTGTCCTTAAAGCTAACTTTTAGCAAGTGCCTAATAGACCCAAGAGGTGTTTTAATTCAAAATAATAGCTATCTCAAAAGAAAGCCCCAATTTCAGTACAGAATCCATGAAGAGCATAACTAGAAAACAGAATAATAGATATCTACAACAGGAAAGAGGCAAGCTCTTAGCCATAAACATGCCATGTATAATCATAAACAGATTTGCTTATTCTCAGCATATTTTTTTTAATTTTCATCAAGTCCTGAATTAAATAAGCCTTCCCTGTATTATCTCAGACATATGCATGGACTTCGCATAACCTACAAAGCATGTCAGGATATTATACCTAGAGCGAACAGATAAGAAAAAAACAACTTGAATGTTAACTTCCCAGGCCCATTTGGCTTCATTGGGAGTTATATCAGCAAACACTTATGGGAGAACTGATATCAATTCTTCACACATTTACAAAAAAATGTAAGAAGAGGAAATGGCTTTCAATTCATTCTATGAGGTCAGTATTGCCAAAACCAGGTAGATATCACAAAGAAAACTACAGAGAGATATTTTATGAATATAGATGCAAAAAAAATCTTCAACAAAATATAAGCAAATGAAATCAAGAAACATATAAAAAGGATTCTACACCATGACTAAGTAGGATTTATCCCAGGAATGCAAAGTCGGTTTAACATATGAAAAACAATGCAACACACCACATTAATAGTATAAAGGGCAAAAACACATGATCATTTCAATAGGCAAAGAAAAATATTTTACAAAATCCAGCAACATTCCTTGTTAAAAACACAAACTAAGAAGAGAAGGAAACTTTCTCAACTTGATAAAGGGAATCTACAAAGAATCAGAGCTAACATCATATTCAACAATGAAAACCTGAAAGTTTTCATTTCCCTTGAAGATCTTTTGACAAGGATGTCTGGTCTCACCACTTCTATTCATCAGTGTAATAGAGGTTCTAACCAGGACAATTAGACAATAAAAAGAAACAAAAGGCATCCAGATTGGAAAGGAAGAGGTAAAACTATTTCTATTAACAAAAGACATGATCTTGTATACAGAAAATCCTAAGGAATATACAGAATTCTTAGAATCTACTAGAACTAATAATTGAGTTCTGCAAGTTTGTAAGACATAAGATTAACGTAAAAAATCAATAATATCTCTAATTACTAACAACAAATCAAAATAAAATTAAGACAGTTCAATTTACAATAAAAATAAAAGTAATAAAATGTTTAGAAATAAGCTTAACAAAAGTTCAATATTTGTACATTGAAACCTACGAAGCATTATTGAAAGATTAAAGACTGAAATAAATGGAAAGACATTCCATGTTGATGGATCAAAAGCCTTAATAAGTTAAGATGGCAATATTACCCCATAATGATCTACAGATTCAATATAAACCCTATCAAAATTCCAGCTGAATTTTGTGAAGATATTGGTAAGCAGATCATAAAATTTATATGAAAAGGCAAGGGACCAAGACTAGCTAGCCAAAACAACCTTGAAAGGAAGAACAATGTTGGAGGGCCCATCTTTGCCAATCAAAAAACTTATTGAATAGCTAGTCATCAAGACAGTGTGGTACTAGCATAAGGACAGACATACAGATGAACGGAACGGAATTGAGAGTCTAGAAATAAATCATTGCATTTATGGTCAACTGAATTTTGACAATGGTGCAAATAGGGAGCAAATAGGGATCATTTTTCAACAAGTGATGCTGAGACAACTGGGTAGCCATATGCAAAAGAATCAAGTTGGACCTTTTCCTTACACCAGATGCAAAAATTATCTCAAAATGTAGATCATAGACTTAAACGTAAGAGATGAAACTAAGAAAATCTTAGAAGAAAACATAGGAATTAACCTTGTGGCCTTGGATTAGGCATGTTATTGGACTATAACAAAATATAAAACGTTTGTTGTACAGTGGATACCATCAATAAAATGAAAAGATAACCCCCACAATGAAAGAAAATATTTGAAAAACATATATTATTAAGGACTGGTATCCAGAATACATAAAGAACCTTAACAATTCAACAATAACAAGACAACCCAAATAAATAATGGGCAAAAGATTTGAATAGACATTTCTCCAAAGAAGACACACCAATGGCCAATAAGCACATAAAAAGGGAAATGCAAATTACATCCCTCCAATGGAATACTACTTGGTGTTAAAAGGAAGCTATGATACAAGCCATGATGCTGCAAGGATGAACCTTGAAAACATTATAACATTATACTAAGTGACCAAATCTCCTCACAAAAGGTCACACATTTATGTTTCTATTTATATGAATTGTTTAGTATAGGCAAGAAATCTACAAAGACAGAAAATTGTGTTAACGGTTGCCTAGGATTGGGGAGTAGGTAGGCTGGACTCAGGCCTGACTGCTAATGGTTATGGTGATTTGGGGAAGGCGGGGAGGTGGTGAAAATCTAAAATTCATTGTGGTGGTGGTTGAATAACTGTGAATATACTAAAAATTGTTGAATTGTATACTTTACAGGAGTGAATTTTATGGTTCGTAAATTAGATCTTAATAAAGATGTTAAAGCAAAAGTTGACTTAGTTATCTATATTTTTGCGTGTTTTAATATGTTCCATAACATAATTTCAGAAATATTATTTCATTCACCAAGTTCTCTTCCTTTCATTACATAAAGCTTGTCGATGCTATGAGTACCCTCCTTTGTGGTTCTCTTGGTAATTTCCAGGTAATCTCAAAATTTCTTTACATCCTTTTCGATGCCCAGATTTTGTTTGCAAATGTCTATTGGTTATTTTCACTTGCAGTTTTTGCTGTATCTCAGTGGAGGTAACACATCTGTCTTGTCACCTGGGCTGATAAAGCTACTCTCCTTAATCAACTCCCATGATCAGTCAAGAAATCTTTTTCCCAGGGATCCTGCTTCCAAGCTCTGAAACTGGTCTCCACATTTCCCTCTCCCTTCATATTCGCTTGTCGAATTTCATCATTTTTTAAATTTTTCTCTTAACTGTCCCTCCCTATTTCTATTTCCATCATCCTGATTCTTTATCTTATCATCTCAAGGCTAGACTATTTAATATTCTTCTTACCTTTTCTCCTATCTATAATTTCTCC
>NW_017731726.1:405232-407814 GCF_001890085.2 Hipposideros armiger
TAAGCAAGATATGAAAGCAACTTAAGTGTCCATGTTATTTTCTAATATTCCACATTCATTAGCCTTCTACCCTAGTCAAATTGCTCTAATTACCATCCTGAAACACACCCGATGGTCTCCAACCCCAGTATCTGTACATAACACTTTGCTAACACCGACATTCCTCCGTCCTTGTCTCCACCGTTTATCTCAAGTAAAATGTCCACTCAGTTAAATGTCATTCTCATCAGCATAGCAAAGAGAGCCTAAGATTTAGAAAAATGCTTGAATCCCAGATCTACGACTTACGTAAAGTTTCAGGCAAACAACACAAAATCACTCTACATTTTAATTTTCCTCATCTCTAAAATGGGCATTATATCACCTACTTTAAGGGATGTTTAAAGAATTACGTAACATCATATAGGTGAAGAACACCACACGGTACCCAAAATATGCTTAGTACTCAGTAAGTGGCAGTATTTTTGTTGTAATTGTTCTTGTTTTTCAGAATCAGAATTATTTTCTCTTCTTAAATGATTTGTGTGAATGACCTTTTTAAAAAATAAATAATTACAGATAAATATGTGGTCCTGTAATTGAAATCAGGATCCTAACATGGTATCTGCATTCCCCGCCCCCCCACACCCCCCATGTTTGCTGGAACATTATTCACAAAAGCCAATAACTGGAAACAACCTAAATGTTCATCAACAGATAAATGGATGAGGAAAATATGATGGAGTGTTATTCAGCCTCAAAAAAAGAAGGAAATGCTGCCATTTGCAACAACATACTCGTAAATGGATGGACCTGGAGGACATTGTGCTAAATGAAGTAAGACACAGAAAGGCAAACACTATATGATCTCACTTATATGTGGACTCTAAAATACTCACACCCATAGAAGCTGAGAATGGAGCGATGGTTGCCAGGGGCTACAGGAAGGGTGAAATGGGGAGGTGTAGGTCAAAGGGTAGAAGGTTTCAGTTATGAAAGGTAAGTTCTGGTGATCTACTGCATACAGCCTATAGCTAACAATACTGTAGAGTATAATTAAAATCAGCTAAGAGGGTAGATCTTATGTTAAGTATTCTTACCATACATAAAAAATAACAATAATAACAAAGGGGGCAGAAGGAAACTTTAGGAGGAGATGGATATGTTTATGGCCTTGATTTCAGTGATGGTTTTACAGGTGTATACTTATTCCCAAACTCATCAAGTTGTATCCATGAAATATCTACTACTTTTTACATGTCAATAATCCCTCAATAAAGTGGTAAAAAAACGCGTGGTCCTGCTAAAGTAAGCAGCCCACACTACTTGTAAACATCACACAGATTCAACAACGCCATTACTGGTTCATACAAATAAAATGTGCCCTGATCATGCAGTGAGATGTCACAGCAGTTGCCACATGGGACTAAGTATTTCCAAGCCCAGTCTGTCAATGTCTGGACTTATTACAAAACAGGAACAAAACAAAGAAACAAAAAATCTTGGACCAGCAGTGGTCCATGTAAGTATGCCAAAACTGCATCACAATTATCTATAAAGTTGTTTTTAAGTACAAGTACCCTAAGCAGTTTGCATAATGTTTCCTTATTATTAGTAATAATTTCCACAACTTTAAAATCTGCATCAAATGACGTGCCTGTGTGAATTGTGTGAATTGTTTTAAAATGAATAATCCCTTTTTCTACTCTTCCTAGCTTTTATGTTCTCTGACAGTTGGGTACCTTCTGTGGAAAAGCTTACTTGGGCAAGCGAAACCAGAAGGTCTAGCTGATGGCAAAGTTCAGACTCAGGAATGCCATAGACACACTGATGGAGTGAGGCTGTATTTAGAAATATTTTCCTATCTTCTGGGATTCCATCTTGAAAAGGCTTACTACCTTCATATCAGAAAATACACAGCTTTTCCAAAAGTGACTTTGTACCGGAGAATTTATCTGATTTACTTGATTGAGTGGCTTGTTTTATTTAGTATTTTGAATACACATTTTTACGCTAACTATAGGTGTTCACAGCTCCAAATAGGTTTACACATAAGAAACAGGCATTAGTACTTACATAGGAATGGATACTTGTGTGACTCAGAACAAAGTGCAATTTGATCTACAGCATCCTGTGAATGTGCCAGTTCCTCCAAGTATCAATGTAGGATCACAGTGTCAGGTTATGAAACAAAAGAGAACAACATTGTCTAATAACTAACCTCAGCTTTAATTAAAACATCTGTGTCTTTTCACAAGAAAAATAAATGGCTCTACATGTAACTACTGAAAAGTCATAAAAATACTCAGGCAGCACTACTTTAGTTTAGTGTTCCATTTTATCGCCCAAGAAGAAATGCATCGTCAGCAAGGGTTTTGCCAGGATCTGGCAAACGTTGCCCTTGGAAGTCTATGCCAAGAAAATAAAAGAGAGCAAATATTGGTTTCTGTTATGTAAACAAGTCATGCTCTTCTGTTCAACAAGTCAAACTAATGGTAAAATAGACAGCTCTTAGTATGGAAGGGCCTTTAGACATGTTCTCATTTCAAATTGATTCTGCTTGATAAATACATTTTCTTAATATAAACTGCATATAATATTAG
>NW_017731726.1:409529-414638 GCF_001890085.2 Hipposideros armiger
TCCTCTTTCGTGAGTGTCTTTAGATGCTCTGTCATGTCTGCCTTGATGTCCTGAATCATTTTGACTTTGGGGAAGAGCCAGAAGTCGCACGGTGCCAGATCCGGTGAATAAGGTGGATGAGGACACACTGTAATGCTATTATTTGACAGAAATTGCTGTATATCAAGAGCGATGTGTGACATGGGGTGCTGTCATGAGAAGGATAATTTATGGCACACTTTAAAACACCTTGTCTCAACCGTAGCTCACACCCAACTGACTGCACCGAACAAGTTGAAACGTGTCACACACTGTTACTAAGGTTGGCCCCACCACTTCCCTTATTGAAGATCCCTGCCTTTGCATTGGATGGCATTCAGCAGCAGCATTCATCATATTTTGTGATCACAATGAAAAGGTTTCGTGCCATGCATCGCTTCTGGTATGGCAATTTCTGTCCAATAAAAATATAACAGTGTGTCCTCACCGACCTTATTCACCAGATCTGGCACCATGCAACTTCTGGTTCTTCCCCAAAGTCAAAATGATTCAGGACATCGAGGCAGTCATGATAGTGCAACTAAGGACACTCACAAAAGAGGACTTCAGAACTGCTTCAGAAAGTGGCAAGAACAACGGCATATGTGTGTGTTTGAAGCGAGGAAGAGTATTTTGAGGAGGATTAATGGGAATGTGTCTTTTACTGTAATAAATTTAAACATTCACCATATTTTCTGATCATACCTGTTGTATGTCTCTTATAAGGACATTGGTCATGTTGAATTCAGGCTGCTCTAAGAACCATCTTAACTAATTACATCTGCAAAGAGCTTATTTCCAAACAAGGTCACATTCAGAGGTACTGGGAGTTAGGACTTTGGGTGACACAATGCAACCCACAATTGTACTATTGAAGGAAGGAATGTGTATACAACGTGAAGAAACAGCAAATGTCTCATCAGTCCACTGTTTCATTTATCTTTGAGGACAGTCAGCCACAAGTCCTAAGCCATGCTCACCAATACATGAACAAGTGAGAAAAGTGGTGGTTTCAGCACACTACAAGGCAGGAGATGTGAAACTTGCCTTGGAGTCTGCACTGTTTTCTTACAGATCGTTTTACTCAAGGGCATCACCCTGGGTCTCTGCAGTAGGTCCCCACCCAGTAGAAGCTATAAGGGGACAGCAGGAGCTAGACAGCTCTGCCAGCCATTCTAGGAAAACTCCCTGAGGGCACGTGCATCTATAGCCCAGCTGGGGTGGGTGGAGTGGCTTTAGCTGCACAACAATGAATGCCTCCCTCCCCTCCTCACTTGCCTCAGACACAGATTTTATCTGCCAACCCCTTATGGAGCCCTCTGCTTCGCGTCCCTCTCCCCACAGCTGCAAGTCTTCTGCGAGAAGACCCTATTGAGGGTCCCTCCCTTGGGATCCTCAGTCAGCAGTCAGCAGCGTTGCCCTTTGATTCAAAGCGGAGCTACGGAAGCATGACAAAGGATGCCTGTGCTGAAGCTGAGCCCTCTTCCAAATGTGAGAGGGCAGAAAAGCAAGGAGATTTTTCCTAGGGCAAAATTGAGTGGGAGAAGTGGAGCCAGCAGGAATCACCAAGGCCGATTTGACTTCAAAGTAAAACAGGCAAACTTGGCACAGTGAACACCCTGAATAGAAATGGAGAGAATCCACAGGGGTCCAAACATCCCAGCATCAGTATCTTTGCTAGGAGAATCATTTAAGCTTTCTTGGTGGAAAACTGAAATCATATATTTTTTTTCCCCATTTTACTGCAAAGCTCCTAATATTTGGAACCCATCTTTAAGAAAACTGAAAAAGATTTTAAAGATTACTTAATTGTTCTCAGGGGATGCTTGGTGTGGGTTGCTTGTGTATCTGTCATCTATCTATCGACCTATTTATATATGTATATATAATTTTATATATGTTTTTATCACTATATAAGAATGCACTTAAGAGAAAAAACACATTGTAGTACTTAAGTTTTTCTTTCCATAACTCATTTGCCTTTGTAAGAGATAGTGCTGTGTAAAAATTTCAACTTTCTTTGGAATAATTCATTTGCCTATTTTCACCTATTCTATTTACATAATTGAAAACTTTAATACTCTTCTAAGGCTTTAGTGTAAACATACCATTTCCTACTTGGAGGACAGAAACCACTGGCAACTGTCTCTACCTTCAAGTAAGCCACAACGGTGTTATGCAAACTGTGGTTCATGAAACCAATTTAGTGGGTAGCAACCAGCATTGTTTCTAGACTTCAGATAGTCTCTCTCACACAGTAAGACAAGCATTGCTTTGTGAAACTTTAGCTATAAGTTATACTTCTGTTTCAGTCACAAGTGTGTGTGTGTGTGTGTGTGTGTGTGTGTGTGTGTGTGTGTGTGTAGTGTATAAATGTTTGGTGCACTGCTAAATGTATTTCTTAATGTGCATCATGATTTTTAAAAATTTAATTTTTTTTAATTAAAAATTTTTTTTAATTTAATTTTAAATGTCCCTCAGGGACCTTTCCCATTCTGCTTGTACACTGGCAGACATCATCTGAGTTCAACTTACCTGTGTACCTGTGACTCTACATTACTTCTTAGCTCATAACGAACCCTTGATAAGCTTGTTGAATGTAATTTCTTGGCAAGTCAAGACAACACTGAACTGGATCCATGAAAAGAGCATAAAATAAAGAGAATATCTGTCCTCAAATGCAGAGACTTTCCCCCAAGCAACTTCACATGGCACATCAAGGAAAACCAACGTTACAGCAATGTTGAGAGAGTACAGTATCTTTTGAGTGTATTGGGGATGTTGCACCTCGGTTTAGAACCAGCACCTTCAGCATCAGGACATTTTCAACCACTTATTTCTCTGGGCACTAGAGTCACCAGCAGCAGATGACATGAGGGACCGCGGGAAGTACAAAAGTGTAATGCACGCTCCATGGGGAAGCTGAGACGACTGTGATGAACACACATAGCTATCTCCTGTGGATTTCTAAAAAAAGGGGGAAGATGCAGTCTTAAAGTGGAACCAGGATATTGGCAACTGGAGGTGGAAGCAAATCTACAGAAATACTGTTTGCTATCAACACCGTAACTTCATGTACCCGCTGTGGGAATAACTCAGCCTGGGATAGCTCAGAATACCAGTAGATGAAAGACAAATTTCAACCCAAAGATGTTCCCAGGGTAGTGTGGGAGAATGAAACAGTAAGTACGAAACTGTAGTAAACTATTGGGTTGTCGGAAAAGTTATGATGTATTTTTTCTATGTTTTTCATTGCAAAAATGCATCATGACTTTTCCGAGAACCCAATATGATTAAATGCTATATAGGCAGATGACGACGGAGGAAGCGTTATCTCTAGGGATTCTAATCCAGACTGGGAGGCTCACAGAAGCTTTCTAGGGAGAAGGAGCAAGAACTGGGTGTTGAAGGGTGAACGAATATTAGCCTGGCAGATGAAAGGCAGACAGATACAGAGGGAGGAGATAGGTCAGGAGGGCACATCATAACACATAGCTGTACCCTAAGTATGTACTGGAGGATATACAGTTGAGAATATGTTCAAGAATATTTAGCTAGAAGGGCAAAATATGCAAGCAGGCTGAACTCCTAAAGAGGGTTCCGTGTAAACTGTAGGTAAGCTGGTGTTTATGAGGTAAGGGGAACATGCAGGGAATATGTTAAGTACGGGTAATGTGTAAAGAAGAAATTGGTGCAACACAGACNGATTCTGCTTGATAAATACATTTTCTTAATATAAACTGCATATAATATTAGATAAAGGCATTTTAGTAATTACCACATCACAAATAGAGCCCTTTCTGTTCTATAATGTTTTCAGCAACCTCAGGAAGTAGACAAAGCCTAGTGTATGTATTATAAGAAAAGAAAGGAACCAAATCACATTAATTTTATCAGATTACTCGAAATAAACCATTTATCATAAAGGGTGACACTGACCAAGTTCAAGACATACTTTGTACATAAAGTAACACTGTGTAACTGCATATAACTGCATGCTAAAAATGAGTTTTGAACACAATATGTCACGTGAATAAATTATTTTTATAGAGCCTGACCATAGCTTCTTAAGTATTAAAATATTAAAACTTGTTTAATTCGAACTGATTTGTGATCCTTATACTATTCAATGCAAAATGTAATTTACAGATGTTATCTAAAAATAAAAACATATATATAACAACTTTCATTTATGTTTCCCTAGAAAGTCATTTGTATAAACATGTTAATCTAAAATGAGCAAAGAAAAGCAACTTAACATCGAGGGTACATTACTTAAAATACACATCTCAAACGTAAAATTCTGCTTTAAATATCCAAATCTAAATGAATGGAAACAAAATCAGTTTTACCTGAAATAAGTGTAAAGCATACATAAAAAGCATAACATTTCCATAATTCATTTAATTTTCAAATGCCGTTTTACTAGAATAGCCAAGGTAAATATTTAGTATCATATTCATCATGTCTATGTAATTAAAAATGCAGTTTCCTACCAGAAATGTTATCCTGACAATTTTGGCTTGAGCATATTCCTGTGTACAACTGAATCAATTTCACACTTACCCACCTCCCTGTCGCTGGGAGGTGGTCCATTCATTGGTTTGATATTGCCATAGCAACTCTGCAACATGGTAACACGCCAGCCAAGCTCGGCTGTTCAAGTCCCAGTATATAGTGAACTGCCTCATGCAAATAGAAACACTGTTACTTTACAGATGGATCTTTTTCCACTCATTCTTAGCCTGATATTTTAACACTGAGATTTTAATTCCAATTAACGATAACTCAAGAAAAGCAAATCTAAGGTTAATTCTTTCTGCTACAGAGTAAATTCTGGTACATATCTAAAATTTTCTACAAGCCCTAAAGAACAAAACATGTACAACATGTCTTAGCATTGTGAAAGGTGTTAGAGGGCCTGCAGTTTATGTGAAAAACGTTTAAGTAACTATTTTCAGGTTGTATATCTAGTCACAATACTATACTTTCAAATAAAGGGCAATTCTCTACAATGAAATCTTTTAATTGACAAAGTACCACAAACTAGGTGGTTTAAATCAACAGAAAACTGGTTTCTCGAGGTTCCGG
>NW_017731726.1:419762-421209 GCF_001890085.2 Hipposideros armiger
CTGCCTATTCATCCGTCCCTACATCCAACTCTTAGCAACCACTGGTCTTTTTAGTGTCGCTATAATTTTGCCTTTTCCAAAATGTCATATAGTTGGAATCATACAGTAAGTATGTGGCCTTTTCAAATTGGCTTCTTTCACTTAGAAATATGCATTTAAGTTTCCTCTATATCTTTTCATGAGTTGATAGCTTATTTCTTCTTAGAGCTGAACAACAGTCCAGTGTCCAGATGGACCACTTTGTATTTATCCATCACCTACTGAAGGACACGTTGGTTGCTTCCAAGTTTTGGAAATTATGAATAAAGATGCTATAAACAGCCATGTGCACATCTTTGTGTAGACAGAAGTTTCGAACTCCTCTGGGTAAATACCAAGGAACATGATTACTGGATTGTACAATAAGAGTATGTTTAGTTTTATAAGAAACCACCAAACTGTCTTCCAAAGTGGCTGTACCATTTTACATTCCCACCAGCAACGAATGCGAGTTCCTATTAGTCCACATCCTAAGATCGTTTTTTAAATTTTAACCACTTTCTAATATCTTCTAGTGCAGTGGGAGTTGGGTTGTGGTTTTATTGACATTTTGTATATTATTTCCATTATTTCAATGGTCATTTTCAGTCTTAGATTTCAGTCTTAGAAAGAAGCCTCAGTCTTCTTTCCCCTCCCTCCACCCACCAATATAATTGTCCTTCTATTCCCTAAGAACTGACTTCTCCTCATACATTTGATTTAAAATCTAATCTGCCCCATCATATGCTCCATTCTATCATTCATTAACTTTCACATCAAATATTCACTGTCTCCCCTATATACTTTGTATTGGTTTCTCACTGTTACTATAAAAAGTTATTACAAACTTCATGTAAAACAACACAAATTAATTATTTTATATTTCAGGAGTTCAAATGAGTTTCATTGAGGAAAAAAACCCAAGTGTTAGCAGTATGGAGTTCGAGGATCCAGAGAAAAATCAGTTCCCTTACCTTTCCCAGCTTCTAAAGGCTGCCTGCATTTTTTTTATTTTTATTTTTTTATTATTAGTTTCAGGTGTACAGAACAATGTAATAGTTATCCTTTTCGCCCCTCACAAAGTAACAATTCCCCTCCCACCATCCACTGCCCTCCAACCCCCAATATCATACTTATTACAATTCCATTGACTCCATTTCCACACTGGCACCTTCTTCCACTTTCAAAGCTGGCAATGTAGTGCTTTCTAACCTCTCTCTCACTCTGACACTTCTGCCTTTCTCTTACAGGGGCCTTTAGATTACTGTGGGACCACCAAGAAACCAAGATAATCCTCCTATCGCAAGATTCTTAATTTAATCATATCTGCAAAATCCCTTTTGCCATGTAACGTAATATATTCACAGGTTCTGGGGATTAGGACATGAACATCTTGGGGGATTATTCTGCCTGACACATATGAGAATCT
>NW_017731726.1:421269-423409 GCF_001890085.2 Hipposideros armiger
CAGAGGGGATCAATAAAAATAAAATGTCTCAACAAACAAGTATTTTGTTGACTAAACACATATATAGGTAGTAACAATGGCAGTTACGATGGTACTGCACAATTCCAGTAAAGAATGCTAAATGGGGGCCTTAACTATAGGACTGATGACAAGAAAACGTATTTAAGAGATGGTAAGTGGGCAAGACTGGGTGATGAGGGAATGAAGAATGAGGCATCAGAGCCATAGCCAGGCAGGGCAGGCTGTTCATATGTGGAATACAGCAGGAATTCAATCTCAGACCCAGGCAGCTAGCCAAAGGAAGAGGCCCACTACCCGTTAGGTATGTATGTCTGAAACTTACAAGAAAGATATGGGCTGAAGATGTAGATAAGGAAGTTTCCAGGTACAGTTGCAAGATGAAGCCAAGCAAACAGATGAAATTACTCAAGGGAATTGTGTAGTGTGAAAACAGGTAAAAAGGGAACAGATGGATTCTTTAGAATCCCCATACTTAAGAAAAGTATGGAGAAAATGAACATGTGAAGGTTAAGCAAGGAGTAGCTGCTCTATCACACGTGACAATGTTACAATATTTTGGTTACAAAGCCAAGGAAGAAGTTTCCATAAAAAAGCACAGCCACAAAGCCGAGGGCCACAAAGCATGGACTTTCCGACATTGGTATTTATCAAATGCATAAAATATTACCTGCATTTTTATAGTGGTTAAGGTACTTCTCTTTATGATGCATACTCAAAGATCAAGTTAACATTTCTGGCAAAGAAGACAAGATAAAAATAACGGGATGCTTTTCTCCCAAATACAGTAATTCATTTTCAAAGCATTAGCAGGGACTCAATAAATGGTTTTTAATTGAAAAACCAAATTTAGGAGAGAGGAATAGCTCTGGTAAGTGTAATAAAATAAAGACAAATGATAATCATTACTTTCCTCTTTCAATTTAGTTTATTACAGATCCAGAGACATTATAACTTAAATAATCTCTAAGTACAATAAATGATTCAATATTGTCTGCCTTAGTTAAAAGTCATGAAAGAATACAAATGGCAGATTTAACATCGCCAGCTTGCTTTCTATTTTAAATTTTGTTTGTACTCTAGCAGGTGAGAAGAAAACTATTTTTAAATTTTCTGAAAAGAACAAAAGACTCCATTTTCAGGTCCAAGGTATAAAGTCTAAATAAAGTGTTAACATCACTTGGAGGATAATTTTCTGACATTCCTTGAGCATACATGCTCTGTCTCTTTACCCACAAGTGATATGTGAGTTAAAAACTCAAGGGTACAGTGGGGCTGGACTACCAGGAAACTGCCAAGACTTTTGTGCTTCCCAAGACCACGTGCACAGCTGCCAAAGGACTGACACCACTGGAAGTAGCACCCTTTGCAGCTCTGTCAAAAAGCAGATGGAGAGGAATGGTGTTGCCAGTGGCTAAACAGTCCCCGAAGCCTGCTGTCTCTCTTCATTGCTCCTATGTCCTACTCCTTGCCCATCACCAATGGAGGTCGTGGGTGCACATACAGTGAGATGGTCTGCCAGCCAGCTGGCCCATCAGCACCATGGACATGAAATAGAGCTAGAGTCAGTTCCAACTGCACAGGGACCATCAGAGACAGAAATCCAGAGATTTCCAGAGAAATCCAGAGACAGAAGGGTCCAGAGAGTCTGCACCAAAGCTCACTGCAGGAAACTTGGGCTCATGGTTATTCCTACTACTTTGAATTATTACCAAAATTAGCTTCCATTTTAAGTCAAATTTGTTAAGATTTTTCTAAAATTAAGACTTTATTATTTTTTAGAGCAGTTTTATGTTCATAGCAAAATTGAGGGGAGGATACAAATTTCCCATATATCCCTGCTCCCACAATGCACAGCCTCTCCCATTATTACCTTCCCCCACAAGAGTGGTGCCTTTGAGGAACTTGAATTGACACATCGTAATCACCCAAAGTCCACGTTTTACATGAGGGTCTACTCTTGGCATTGTACATTCTATGGCTTTGGATAAATACATAATGACACGTATTCTCCATTATATTGTAATATCATAGAGTATTTTCACTGCCCTAAAAATCCTTGATGACCTGCCTATTCATCCGTCCCTACATCCAACTCTTAGCAACCACTGGTCTTTCTAGT
>NW_017731726.1:425054-426130 GCF_001890085.2 Hipposideros armiger
CCCCCAGAATTATGAAAGTGAAGCACATAATTCAAGTTGGAAAGGGGGGTGGCAGGATAGTCAGATCTTTCTCGATAATGGGATAAACATACTGATTCTCAATGGATGAGCAATAATCAATTGCATAAAGAAGAAGGATAAGAGATGAGCTGAGGATTGAATAATTTGTGTGGGGAAACTAGAAACAGTTCATCTTTGATGAAGTGTGAGGAGGAGATAAGCCAGAGAGTAGGCTGGGCAGTGGTTAAAGATTGTCTCTCTTCATTGCAGAGTAAAGAAGTTGAGATTTCATTTTTATGAAATGGAGAGTTGTTGGAGGCTTTAAGCAGAATGATTTCTCTTTAAAGAACATAACTACGACAGCTAAGCGGTGGATTAATTTGAAACTAGAGTCAGAAAAACTAATCGAGGAGCTGTTGCTGTGTTTAGGTACAAAATAAAGATGTGACACAGAAGCTAAGAGCGGGAATAATGTGAAAAAACACACAGTAGCATTTTTGCTACAAGTTGCTAGAACTAAGCAATAGTACACAAGAGGAAATATTGACTTGAGGTAGGAGCGATGAATGGAGTGCGAATCACTTGTGGAATGCTGCATAAATTAAGTCAGTCTGAAGTCCAATAGGATGCGGACAGAGCTGGTAATAAAGAATTAAAGACACTGATCATTGACTTAAAAGTTTTCCATAAGACTCCCCTGATTCACTGCCTTCTCTTCAGAAGAGCTGGCCACAAGGGCCTCATTGGACTCTCAGCTCTCACTCCTGTAGTTTCATTCATACAATGTACAATCCATTCACACTCCAGGTCCTTTTCCTGGATAAAAGGTCAGACTCTAGCTTATGAAAAACTTGAGGTTAAATTCAAATCGACTTAGTCTCTCCATGCTTTCCCACCTAGGCTGTTGCTGCATTTTCTCTATGTCCAGACAACTCTTGTTTAAAAGCTTCATAAAATGGACAACATAGGTAATAATGTGTCCCACATATTTATCATCATTTAGTGCCTTTTCAGAACCAAAATGCTTCACGTACCTGCCTCTCTGACCACTGGGTAAGCCCCAACAACTCTTTATG
>NW_017731726.1:428185-443296 GCF_001890085.2 Hipposideros armiger
TGATTGATTACTCTCTTTACCAGTTTTTCCTAAATAAAATGAATCATTGTTGATAAAGTGTATTATGCGATTGTGCATGTGTGCATGCACACAAACACACAGGCACACACATACCACATTCACAAATCTCCAATAGAACCTGGCATCACTTGTGGAAATAACAGGGATACAATTCAGTCCTTTAAAAGTATCTAGTGAAAAGAAATGTACTTTTTCAGAATTGTAGTTATATTTTTAAATGAGATTGTGAAAGGGAATGAAAATCAAGCAAAATTACTGTATAAATTAAAGTATAAACAACATTCTTATTTGGTAAGAAAGGCATATATAACACTTTGTAGATATACACTGACTACAGATGTTAAATTCCATCTTTCTGCACCTTAGTCTGTCACACAGGATCTGTTTAATATTTCATGTGGCAGGCATGAAACCATATTAGGAATGGTAGGAACAGGATCTATGTAAATATTAGATAACTTTTCTTTCCTGCAAAACTGTATTTTTTTTCTGTATAGAACAAAATCTCTTTTCAGATATTTTCCTTTTGTTTCTTTTTGACCTTATAAAATCATTTTAACACACCAAGGATAGCCACGAAGAAGAGAGAAGTACAGCAGGTTGGCAAATTTCCAAGTTCTATATGAAATTACTCTGCAGTTGGTCTGGTGCCATCAGAACTTCCTCCCAAAAAATGGATTCTAGGACTTTGGTAACTGTGCACAAAGAGGAATGCATGCATTGGGATTCCTTGCCCATTTTATTTTATTAATCCATACTTGTGACTTGTGCAACTAGTTACAATAATTAATGAATGCCCAAGAAACTCTATTTGCTAATTTTGAACCTAAAAGGCTGAGGTGGGCAGCTGAAGTGAGAGTATTTATTGAGATCCCATCATCAGCATCACCATCTTCATCGTTAGTCTCACCACACCATCATCACCATCATAATCACCATCTTTATCATCCACATCATAAACCCCACCATTATCATTGTTATTATTGTCATCGTTGTCATATGCACCAGCATTACAGCACGGTACACTTACAAACTGCTTTTATCATTTGAATACATTTTCCCTCAAAGCTTGCAAAGTAGATCACAACTTTTGTAAAGGGCTACCTCATACATTTAATATATGAAGAAAACTTGGGCTTAGATAAGGGAGGATATTTAGGGACCTGCCCAACACCTTCTATTTAAAGGTAAAGGACAAATCAGCTCTTTATTTAACCTCAACCTCTTGATGATTTGGCACTATTTCCTCAAAACCACCCTGCCTCTTGGAAAGTTTAAATGAAGTGGCATCTGAACTAGAAGGGACAGTGACAAATTCAAAATAATGATCCAAATTAAAAACGGAAGATGGGAACTGCCCTCATGATTCAGTCTGCATACTGAAGAGTTCTGCTTATTTAAATTCTACCTAGAAGTCAAAGTACTGCTCATCCAGCCTTAAGTGACCTTACTCACCTCAACATTTCCATGGCAACTGTGAGACAACCGATGCTGAACTGTGTCATGATGCACTCATTCATGCATCCCATTTACCACTTTTACTCAGGATGACAGTCACCTTATGCCCTGCTTCTTTATAACTACTATAGTACATTGTGTTGCTCCTGCAAATAAAGATCCAGTAAATGACTAACTGGATATACAAAAAGCTTTGCTTACTGGGTGTGAAAAGTGGAGTGTAGCAGCCATCTTCCACAGGCTCCCAAAAGTCAATGATGTGTGTCTTTCCCAACTCTGTTTTATAGAAAGAGCACATCAGTAGCATGACACCAGCCATGGTGGGCATATTCATACTTCGGAAACTAGGAAATGCTATTATCAAGAGCCCCTCTGCCCCAGAGAGAATCAACGATTAAACATTACGGACACGACTGAGTGTAGACACCGGCGAACTGACAACGGGTTCAGTATTCAGCAGTGCTGGAATTTGTTCGGAGCCCTGAGGTGAGCTTACTAAGTGATTCTGAGCCCGTCTGATTTTTGTTCTCTGTCTTTATTCTGGAGGGGGAATAACACTCACCATTTACCAACCTCATGTGATGCTCTCTCTTGACTGATTTAAAAATCAGTTCTGAAATGTGTACTACAAATACAAAACCCTATTATTTTTATTATACCAAGAAACAAAAATGAGGTGAAGAGGGAAACACAAGGCTCCCACCTCCTTTGGGGGGACTGTGTTGTAACGGGCAGAACGGAGATTATGACATCTTGTACAATTAAGCTCTTTGGGCCTCAGTTATCAGGCAAATGCTGTTTCAGAGAGTATTTTCTTTGCTAAACATTCAGAAAGCAAATAAAGAAAATAAACATTTAGCACTGGTCATGTGCCAGCTGGGCTTTATAATGAGCTACATTTGGGACTGTGTGTGTGTGTGTGTGTGTGTGTGTGTGTGTGTAAGAGAGAAAGAGAGAGAGAGATTTCTCTGAGATAAATCTATTCTCCAGAGATATTACACTGTCATATTACACAATGGGTATTATTGTGCATTTTACAATCACAATAAACATAAATTATTATAATTAAGCTTTAAAGAGCTTTAAACTTTAAAGCACTCTCAAGGCCCTCTTGATATAGTTTCAACACCCTAAAACTAACTGCCCTAGAAAATCCTATTTTTAAAAGAGTGCCCCAAAACTGCAGTTTCAGTTTTCTTACAAGACACCAGAATAAAAGATGGATAGCTGCCTGCTAGAAAGCACGTGCTCAGGCTGCAGCCCTAAGGGCCACTGGCCAGAAGCGGCCATAGCTGCCTCTAGAACTCTTTGCCATCCAAGTGCCACTACTCTAGGCCACTTCTAGAAAGTGCCTCTGACCTCACCTTCCTCTGTACCCTCATTTACACACACAGAACACACACACACCAGGGTGGCCTGAACACATGAGGTTCTATGCTCCCGCAGAAAAAGGGTAGCACAGCACAGCTAGAAAGCTGTCGTTCCATCATGGCCAAGGGTCACAATCCCAATAGCAAGGCAACCTTTACCACCAGTACGAGTGTATTTGAAAGACTATGATGTGGCAGACACTCTCCACACATTTTCACATTTGGTCCTCAGGGAAGCTATAAGGTAGATATCTCCATTTCACGAAAGCTAAGAAGGTTGCTCAAGCACATAGAAAGTGAAAAAACCGGAACCCAACCCAGTTCTGACTCAGCCTGTCCAGCTCTTGGTCACTGCCATGCACTATCCCAAAGCATAAACCAAATGCCACTTCTCTTCCACTGATCCTTTTATCTACGGTATGATTCAACATTTATTCTTATCTAATATCTAAGGTTTTATGTGATTGGGAAACCCCTGGAGACTTGTACCATCAAAGGAAGATCAATTGAGGGCAAGAACTCATCTCCACAGTCTTCTTGTAATAAATTAGATCACAAATTGGAATATTAATGTAAACATATTAATATAAATAAGTGCTTAAAACCATTAAAAATCTAACACTGGATGTAAAAAAATAAAACTTAGGAATGTACAAGGTCCTTTTAACAAAGTGTATGATAACAGTATTAATTGAACCTAATCAATCTGTCTGGTACATTTACTTTGATCAAGTAAGAAAATGAATCTAGGATTCTATTTTCCTAACATAAGATCTTTATTAAAGATTTACTAACCTTAAAATATGCTGAAATAACTGGGTATTACTGTGCATTTTACAATCACAATAAACATAGATTACTGCAATTAAACTTTAAACACTCGAAAATTTCTCTTTCTCCAAACAAACCTTCCTTAGAAATAATTCTTTATGTTATTCACTCAATAATAAATTCCCTTATTTTTCCCAAATATTCCTTTGATACTTTCCATTAGGAGAGGCTTGTGATACTTGATATTGAAAACGTTCTGTAGACAGAGGCGCGGACCCCGGCCCTGACTCTAGCTCTGTGATGGGAGCTGCTCCCTGGGGGCTGAGCTTGTCAGCATCCTCCAATGGCTCTCACCCCTGAAGTTAGAGAAGAGTCCCTGCCCACCCACACCCCCCTTGCCCGGTTTTCGGGTTGCTTCAATCTACCCGGTCCTTAGACCTAGTGGCCAGCTAGTCTGCCAATCGAGCAGGACAATGATACTGGCATCAGTGCTGGGGAGTGGACCTGGAGCGGGCCTTGGCTGCCTCCCTTTCTGAGGCTCGCACTCTTGCTCCTGGCCCGCTCCACCTCAGCCAGGTTCATGGACCACGTGGAGATGGCGCAGGAGCGCTCCAAGACCGTCACCTCTTTTTACAGCCGGTTGGCCACTGACATGGCAGCGGAGAAACCCTCAGTCTTTCTCACTCTGACCGTGGTGCTCTATATGGGCCGTTCTCAGGACAGCAGCCACCTTCTGAAAAGTGCCAGGTGTTTGCAGCAAGAGTTGCCAGTGAGGTCGCTTACCGCATCAAGGTCTTCCGCAGCTTTCCTGTCAGCATTGGCTGCAACCCCACCATACTGCATGCGCACGAGCTGTCCATCAGTGCCTTCCAGAAGCTGATGGACTTTCCTCCGTCCAGTGCATCTGCTGCTGGACGACCACAAGGACATAGTGACCCTCTTAGCTGAGGGCCTACGTAAAAGCCAGAAGCACACGGAAGATGAGAAATTCATCCGCTACTTCTTGGACAAGACATTGGCTTCGAGGCTTGGGATCCGCATGTTGGCCACATATCATCTGGCACTGCATGGGGACAAGCCTGACTTTGTTGGCATCATCAGCTCACAAGCTCATCTCTCGTCAAAGATTATTGAAAAGTGGGTGGACTTTGCCAGACGCCTAGATGAGTACCCCACCCCATGTCTGCACCAATGGACACATGGCTGCCCGAATCCCCTTCATCCCTATGCCACTGGACTACATCCTGCCCAAGCTGCTTAAGAATGTCACGAGAGCCACGATGGAGAGTCACCTAGACCCTCCCTACAACGTTCCAGATGTGATTATTACCATTGCCAACAATGATATCGATCTTGTCATCAGGATTTCAGACAGGGGCAGGAGGATGCCACAAAGACCCGGACCGGGTTATAAGCTACCTACCACTTCACTACAGCTGAGTCCAGCACCCAGGACCCCCGGATCAACCCCCTCTTCAGCCACCTGAACATGCACAGCTGTGGCCCAGTCAGGACCCATGCATGACTTTGGCTTGGGGTTACCCACATTATAGTCCTACGCAGAGTACCTGGTTGGTTCTCTTTGGCTGCAGTCCCTGCAGGGCATTGGCACAGACTTGCGGCTCCCCGGCATCAAAGACTGGGAGGAAATCTTCTGCATCTGACCCCACAGCCCTTGACTTAATCGCCTGCGGGGCCTGGGCCACACACCCTGCCATGACCTGGGCCAGACAGGATGTCACCCTGCTCCACGCTGCTGCATCTTGAGTCTTAAAACCCCAAACAGATGGACTTCCATGGAGCCGGAGCCAGCCCTTATCTGGGATTACTACTTCCCTGCCTATAGGCCTCAGAAGGGAGGACGTTGGGGCTCTTGAGGCCTCTAGCACCAGCTCCATCATTCTCATTTTGGGGGAACCCCATTTGGACCTGCTGTTTGTTACTAAAGTTCACAATTTGAAAGCCAAAAAAAAAAAAAAAGAAAAAAAAGAAAAAGAAAATGCTTTGTATTAAAACAAGTAAGCATGATACTTTAGGATGAAATAAAACATCTGTGGATACAAACAATGTTTTATCTGCACTACACACACCCATCTTCAGGTTGATGATGATATACTCATAAAGAAAACACCACATCTGTTACATTACAATAAAATCTTAATGTGACAACTAATAGATTGCTTAAAAATTAATAAAATGCAGATGATTGTCATAATTTTCTGATTCACACCCTTACTCCAGTTATAGAAAACTGTTTCTCAAGAATATTATAAAAAATTATAAGAATAATCCATTTTCTCTTTACTGTTATTACAGAAAATGTGATACCTTATCAAAATATCACTAGTAACATTTATATAAATTCCAGCCTGTTTAATACTCTGGGAATTTGTAGATAGTATTTCAAAATGGAGACTTATCCTAAGGATAAATTTGTATATTTAACCCATTTCAAGAAATACATAGCATTTGAGACATTGAAAGAAGTAATAGAACCAAAAACCCCAATAACTCTTTTGTTAAGAAACAAATATTAATTATTGATGTTAGAGCATCTAAAGGTGTTATCTCTGTTTTGAAGTATGTTGGAAATTATTTTCATGATAAAATCTTCAAAAGAAAGATGAAAGAAAATGTTGAACCCATAACCTTTAAAGTATAAAATAAAAAGTATGGAATAAAACAACCTAGTGGTTAAATCAATTGTCTACTGACTATTACAGTGCATCAAAGATGTATTCCTTATAGACTGTTGTGTATATACCTATACCCATTTTAATATTGATGCAAATATCTATATAAAGATATACAATAAGTAAATATACATAGTAGACATCTTTAAAATCGCTTGTAGGAAATGTGTAAAATTTTACTTCAGTTTCCCAAGTTTGATTTGAATAACACTGTGGCAAATAGCCAATGGTAAGGGGTCACCTAAGGATGTTGAAGATTTATGAGCGACCAGCTTTCACTAATGCCAACTCTCCTTTGAAAATCATGTGGTCTTCTTAGCAAGTAAACCCTAAGGACATCAAACAAAAACAATATCCACTCCATCTTGATATTTATCTCACCTAAGGTTTTCCTCAATTTTCAAATTTCCATTTATCATGTGCATTTTGAGTAATACAATTAAGCTTTACCATTTTTAACATGTGCAAGATTAAAATTTTACTATAACCTTGTGAATAACACAGAACCTACTCTTTCTTGGCTAAGTGACTTTAAGACTACATTCTTTGGATTGTTCTACTCCTGGAAAAAAACCCAAAACTTTACACTTCTGATCCAATTAAGCCATTTCACTTTAGTTTCTATGAGTGGCTCTTCAGAAACAGGCACATTACAGCATTCCTGGTATGATGAATATGGAAACAGGTGAAAAAACAGGTATGGTGTATTTCTAAATAAAGAAGGGATACTACAACAAAACAATTATTACATCTCTTTTCTGTGAGTGGCAAAAAAAAAAATCTCCAATTTCCTAGGTTTTAAGAGAACAGAACCTTTGAATCACACAAGTTCTAAATAATTTCCTTCTTGCAGAGAAGAACTATCAATTATACCATATACTACAGTCTTCAGTGTGCTCCTTGGTCATGCCAGGCTCATCTCTTTTGGGTGACATCTGCAAGTGTAATCGTTAGCAAAATAAAGGCTTTCTCCAAATGGACAAAAGAAAAACTTTCCAATATCCTCATTTTACACAGGAGCTACTGTTATTTAATTGTTCTACAAAATTCTGGCTCTGTCACAAAATAAAATCCATAAAAATAAGGCATTCAAAAGTCATATTATAGACTCCTTGGCATTTCTACCATTATGTTGACAACTGCATGTCTACACATATATGAATATGATATCAACTATTTTCCCACCTTGGTCTGTCAGTGCAGTCTAGTTTATGCGAAATCTAATTCAAGAGTTGTATCAGAAAATGGATGAAGCTAGTCATATAATTACGGAAAACAAGCTCATCATCATCCCTAAAATTTTGAATCTTTTTCTTAAGAACGCTCTGTCGATGTGCACTTCCCCTGTTACAGATCTATTAATTTGAATTGTAGTGATAAACACTCATTGCATAAGCTTGGCATGTAACTATCATCTTGCGATGACACAAATGATCTAATAATACTCTTTCCAGCTCTGCACCCACTTGAAAATTATGCAAGTGTAGGACCAAACAAAAAACAAGGAGAACATGTGTATATTTCCTCCCACTAGATTACCAGTGACAAAAGACAAAAGAAAATATTGATCTAATCTTTTGAGTAAGCTTTCTGAGTTTTGCAACCATCTGCTGTGGACACAGCAAAACCAAACACTGATTATCACTCATTTCTATTGGGTTGTCAGAAAAGTCATGAGGCATTTTTGCAACGAAAATCATAGAAAAAACACATCATGACTTTTCCGACAACCCAATAGATCTGAGCTTCATGGATCTTCTATGGCTGACTAGTTAATTACACATGGTAACAGAATCCCAGATTAGAACTTCTTCACAATCATGCCATTAATAAACCCATTTTTCAGTGTGAAAAACATTTGCACATAACCATCATAATATTCCTTCTTAACCATACATTTCATTCACTAGTTGACAGATCATAAGTTATTTGACCCACAGGGAGGCAGATCGTCAATTCACAGTCCCTGTCCTGGTTTCCTGGACAAACCATGAAGTTTAATGTGTGTATTAGGTCATTCCTCATTCATTTGCTCAAAGGATAAAATGCTAGCTCTCTAAGAACTGAAAACTGAAAGGGGAGGGGTGCATGCAGACTGCTATTTGACCAATACCAGTGAAATATGGGCCTGTTCTGGTTTGCAGTGTGTATTGATGAGGGCTTTTTAGAGTCATAAAATCGCTTACTCATTATTAAACATCATTTGGGCATGATGTAAATTACTGATGTTAAGAAGGATATTTTCTTAGAAAAACAGAGTCTTTGGCAAACACTGCTCAAATCCATTTCTCTTAAGTACTGCACATGCAACACTGGAAAGCAATTTTTCCGATAAATGACAACTCAGCACAGCATACTTTTTCATCTGGCTGTGCAGCATGAGAGCTGCAGCTGGTGCATGTGGGCTGGGAAACACACCCGGGTAAAGGTGGAGTGGCACGCTGTGTAGGCAGGAGTAACAGGGCAGGACTTAGTGGGGTGCCTTTTCCAGTTGAGAAAATGTAAAAAACAAAAACTTAAAACTTATGTCCTTTCTTTTGGGAATTTAGATAGAATATTTTTAAAGACACCAGGGACAAGATCTAAGTTGGGAACTGGTGCCTGGGATAGCACAAAACCGAGCTTTGTTCCGCAGCGCCATGTAAGATTTTACTCATTCCACACATAGACTTTGAGTGTTCTAGCCACTGTGCTAGCCACGAAGGACTAATAAATAAAAGGTGGCGCCTATCCTTTAAGACCTTAGACTGGAGTTGGACAAAGGCAAGTATACCAACAAGGATCCATCTTAACAGGACCTCTTCAAATCTTAGAACCAGAATGATGGGTTTCTGGAAAATATCATCCTTACTCTCCTCCAACTCCTGACATTTTCTTCCATTCATAGCTAAGCTTAAATGAGGAATAGTCACTATTTGTTTTCTCCATTTTATCACACCCACGTTCATTCTTCTACTCACTGCATTTTGGTTTTGACTATCCCCATCCCATGTCCACACATATCACCAATTAAATCCTCATGCCAAAGTCACTAATAACCAATTAATTGCCAAAATAAGGTTCCTACTCACTTCTCACCAAGAATTATTTGCCAATTTTAACATTGATTTTTCTCCTCACAGCACTATACTTTCCTGGGTCTCTTTCTAAATTTTCTATTACTTCTCCTTTCCCTTACAAGTTATCTATTCTCCCACCCTTTAAATATTGTTATTTCTTTGGATCCAATCTTGGCCTTTTTCTCTATGACACTTTTTATATTAATCTTCAAAAACTAAATTATCCCACTTATAGAATAGTATTCTGAGCTACTGGAAAGAGAAAGGGCATAAGATTTCAAATCAGAAATCCCAGGTTTAGTTCCAGGAATGGCAATAATGCTATCTGTGACAATGAATTTGGGGATGAATGTATTTGCAATCTTCAACCCCTTTAGTTTCCTTATCAGTAAAAAGAAAGGTTTAGGTTTTAAATATTTCTTATGTACTTAAGTTTTTATAATTGCTACTGCTACTGTTGAGATTCAAACCCTACCGTGACTCCAAAATTCATGGAATGCAGCTTCAAGAAACCAAAGAATCCAATACATTTTATATTCTAAGCTCGTTTCTGTCTCTTGGAATATTATTTTCAAGATGTGTCTCCTT
Organism: Hipposideros armiger; assembly: GCF_001890085.2. Taxonomy (NCBI): domain Eukaryota; kingdom Metazoa; phylum Chordata; class Mammalia; order Chiroptera; family Hipposideridae; genus Hipposideros; species Hipposideros armiger. The sequence goes on from NW_017731726.1 coordinate 438,146, forward strand.
CTCACTTCAATAGTTTAATAAAACTCCTCCAGCTGTGAAAGTCCAGTATGGTAGCTGCAAAACTCCATCTCTGAGCTGTAAGGAGTTAGTTGTAATCTTTTGATTACTGATCCCAAAGAGGTTATATTAAGACTGAAATTGTTTCTGTCTTCTCTGAGTGACCTAATTGAGGCAAAGCTAAATTAGATCACTAGGGAATAATAACTACTCTCATTTGATCTACAACATATATATTGATGCTGTTGTTTCTTATAAATTGCTGAATCTAGCAATGTGCCTGTACTCGAAACAGTACGTGTACATACACACACACACACACACACACTTGGTAAACATGTTAAGTTCCACAAAAGTGAAGTTTTCATGTATCAGCTGGACATCTTGAAAAATATTCCTATTCAAAATATTCTGGAGAGAAGGTATTAAGGCAAATCAAACCATTAATCCAGCATTAAGTAAAACCATGGAGTGTGCTTAGTATTTTTTTAGTAGAAATTAGATATGTGGAAAAAAGAATACGGCATAATTTTATGATTTTAGCCTTCAAAACAGAAACTCAGTGAAATAATACAACTCTTGAATACAGGCTTGACAAATGGTCACCTAGAATAGAGACTGTACATTCCAGCATCTTTTGTAGGTAAGTGAAGCCATAGACTAAATTTCATCCATTGAAATGTAGGGGAAAATGACAAATACAATTTGCAGGCAGTCCCCTGAGAAGCAAGTGGCATGCCCTTCTCTTCACCTTTCCTTGTCTTGGTAGCTAGAATGAGGGCTGTATCACTGGGGCTGGAGCCGTTTATACTCAGACCATGAAAATCCACCAGGTAAGGATCCTGGTCCACGATGACCATGGGGCCACCATGCCAGCCCCAGGTTGTGCATGCCACTAGATTAGAGAGAAAAATAAATATCAGTATCATTTAGGCCACTGTCATTTTGGATGTTTTGCCACTTCAGCTAAGCCTATATTTAAGTAATACAATGGAAAAGAATTAAGATGTGTTGGTGCTTGGAGGGTTCTTTTTCCACTCCTCCTGTTTCCTCTTTGCTATAGAAATAAGGAAAAGGCAAGAACTTTCAAGTGATGTTACTGACACCTATAGAGATTTCTCGGCTGCAGTTCACAGGCCAGTGAGAAGCAGAGACTTCTTCAAGCTGTCTCACCCAGAACCAGAGCGAGCAGAGATTCCACTTCACCACTTTCACCCTTCCTGAGTGGAACTGGAAAAATGACCATGATTCTTACACAAAGGATTAAGTGCCCTGTATACAGAGGACATTCGAGAAATACACCAGGTGTCAGCTACTCCAACAGCAGCGTGAACCAGTTTTCTTGCTGTTGCCATTGTAATCATCACCAGACACCAAACCTCTCTAAGAACAATGAAGTGAATGTGGGATGTTCTGCGCACTGGGCTTCTTCTGGGGCTGACAAATATTATATTAACAATGTAGATCTCTTTTTCCAGGAGCTATAGGATAGTCAAGATGAAACCATTCACTTTCAGTAACAAGTAGAAATGGTGGCCCTAGGGAGATAAGTGTTTTTGATTATGACCTAAAAGATAACACTAACATAGTATTATTGTTTGAAGGCTCTCTCCTGAATTTCCCATTAGTATAGCTGAAGCAATAACTGTCGTCATAGACACAAACACAGTGTTTAGAAGACATGGAAACAACCAAAGTGTCCTTTGATAGATGACTGGATAAAGAAGATGTGGTATATATACACCATGGAATACTACTCTGCCATAAGGAAAGGTGAAATATTGCCATTTGCAACAACACGCATGGATCTTGTGATTATTATGCTAAGTGAAATAAGTCAGACAGAAACAGTTGAGAACAATATGACTTTATATGTGGGATATAAAACTGAAAGCAACAAATGAACAAGACAAACAAATAAGCAAAAACTCATAGACACAAACAATAGTTTAGTGGTTACCAACGGGTAAGGGGGAAGGAGGGAGGTAGATGAGGGTAAAGGGGTCAAATATATGGTGATGGAAGGAGAACTGGCTCTGGATGGTGAACACACAATGTGATGTGTAGTTGATGTATTATAGAATTGTATGCTTGAAACCTATGTAATTTTACTAACCACTATCACTCCAATACACTTAATTTAAAAAAGTAAGAAACGTAAAGCTAGATCTGAAATGCAAAATAAAAGAACCTCTTATAATCATAACAAGTAACATTTCAATTATTGCACAATAATTATAGTAATTAGCTTGAGTTCTAACACTTTCAGAAATATCCAGCCTACCTGAACAAACATAAATAAAATATGCTTTCACAACAATCCAAAAACAAGGGAGTGGAGGGAAGCCATGTGAAATCTTCAGTCAAGAAAAATGTCCCAGTACTAAAATCAGAGAATAATTTGCAGGGTGTTACGTACACTCAACTGAATATATGCAGTTGCAATCACTACCAAAAAATATCTGAATTCTTTTTTAATTCAAGGCAATATTTCCTTCAAGGAAGTATGGGTTCATGTTTATGGAAAATTTCTTCTAGCTTTTCTGGACTAAAATTCCTCTGTCCGTCTGGTATCTCAGTGTAGGAGTTCTTCCAAGTCCAGAACCAGCCTTTCCTTCTCACTCTTTTCTGACCCTGTCAGCTCATCCACACCCATGTCAATCAATCGTCAGCCACCGACTCCTATTTCATTCCCATGCCAGGCCTTTTTTTGTCGCTTTATAAGTATAAATATGTCCCAAATTGAGCTGCTCTTCTTCACTGTTTCTTATTCCAATCAGCAGCGCCTCCACCACTAGACGCTCAGATCAGAATTCTGGTCATCTTCCTTATGTCCTCCTTGTTCTCCAAACCCTGCTTCAAATCTGTCCCCAAGTCCTGACTATTTTACCTCTACAATAGGTCTCTGCAATGCATCCACTTTTCTGTACTTCCGCTCCACTGGGCCACAGAGGTCTCACTTTTGTATGAACTACTAAGAGTACCCCTCCTATTGCAAATTCGACTTGCTTTTCTGTCTCCTTCTGATGTTGTCCACACTACCACCACCATGATCTTTAAATTGGTCCCATTATTCTTATTTAAAACCCTTCAAATGACTCGTCATTTACCTCAGAACAAAGACACCTATCCCTTAATACAGCCTCAAAGTCCTGCATACTTTGATCTCTGACTGTCCTTCTAACTGCAGTGGAACCCATCCTCTCCCACTCAGCATTTCAGTCTCACTGGCTTTCTTTTACATCCTTGAAACCAGCTCACAAGGCCCACTCCAGGTTTATACAAATACTATTCCCTCTTCTGGCAAGGCTTATTTTTGTATGGCCAGATACTTTCTAAGTCTACAGCAGTGAAAGAAATCACTAAAAAAAAAAGTGCAATAACTTTCAAGGTGATCTTAAAATATCTCCAGTTCAAAAAGACATCACAAACCAAAGTGAAAAAATCTAGAAAATACTGACTATATTCATAGAAAAAGAGTTAATAGCATCATATCAATGAATTAAAAATTTAAGACCCAAATGATAAATGGGAAAAGATAATTTTTCAAAAAGGAAGTACAATGGTTAACAGTCATTAAAAATACCAAAACTTGCTAATAATTAGAAATACAATATAACAAATATGTGATACAATTTTTATAATAATTTGAAGATAAACACTAAAAGTTTTCACCATAAGCTAGGAACTTAGCTAATGTTAAGAATATGGCAGCAAATAAATGTATTATTTGCCTCTACAGAGCTAATAATATGACAGCAAAATGGAGACTTATTAACCACATAGTCATATATAATTAATGCGTTCATAACATAATAAGACTAAAAATCTATTTTTGAAAATAAGGGTCCCATTATCATATTAGATAACATAGCTGGACATCTGATCTATTTAAATCCAATTTCTCTAAAAGACACAATGCTTGAAATAAACAACTGATCCTACAATCCTACCACACCATACAATTAAATAATCATTGTCCTATTCTCTGCAGCTTTTAGAAGTATCCAACTTCCCTTTTAACCTCTTTCTTTTTTCAGCACATCTCCTATTTTTCTTTTTTTTGTGGCCACTTTTCCTCCTACTGACTCCCTAAATGTGGCTGTTGTTAAAGTGTGGGCTCTTATCTTCCCAGCTCTTCTGTCTCTTGGATACACCTTTCCACAGAACTCAGAAGTGACTTGGAAGCAGCAGGGAGAGAATCTGCCGCAGTACCTGGGGGGTCTGAGCAGCAGGCGATGTAGAGTTACATAAGCACGAAGCCAACTTTGGGGGCAACAAGGAATTGGGAACTGGGATCCACATGATCAGCTGGGAGGCTTATTGTGGGGGTGGCAGAAGGCTGTTGGGAGAGATCGGGGGTTTCAGAAAATTCTGGACCAAGAGAGAAAGCAAAGGCATACTCTTCAACAAGTCACTCTTCTCTCTGTGTGCTCTAATGGAGTGGACCTAAAGGAATACGGGCTGCACCACCTGTATGGACTATGAGAATGCTCACTTAGCTAAAAACACCCTAAGACTGGTCCTGTGGAACCAAGGATCATCATAAGAGGTATCTGGTATTCCCACTGAGTTACAAATAGAACCCTGGTGGTTAATCAAATCAGCATTAATTAAATGAACACTATTCAAGATGGGGCTGTATTTTTTTTTCCCAGAATCAATTGTAATTTACTCTGCCAATTCAGTAATGCATTCCACAATTAAGTACCAGGCTGAAGGAAAGCAGGCCTTGAAGATGACTAAACTGGGGTCCATAGTCTGTCCCTGATGTCAGTGATGATCCATTTGGTTTTACCCAACATTTCTAGTCCATGTGCAAGGGCAACAGTTCCAGCTCTAGCAGAGCAAGGGGCTGACCCTGATGGGGCTTTAACAGAGGAAGTACAAACCCAAAAAATGAATATAGAGGCTATTTTTCTTCCCCACTGGAGTACTTTTGAGCTTCCAAAAGAAGGCACTTTATTAAGTTATAAAAACAAGTTTAGGGCCGGCTGAGTGGCGTGATGGTTAAGAACTGGCTTGAGATGCCAGAGGGCCCCGGTTCGGATCCCATATACGAGGGCCAGTGACACTGCCCTCTACAGCTAAGATGCTGAACAACAGCTCAACCTGGAGCTGGGCTGCCGTGAGTCGCTGGTGACGGCGTAGGCT
>NW_017731726.1:443396-456423 GCF_001890085.2 Hipposideros armiger
CAACTTGGGCCCGTGAAGCAACGTCCTCCACAACTAGACTGAAGAACAAAACAACAGCAACTTGTCTGTTCCCCTTCTCCCAATTCCCCAGCACTGTTCCCATCCCCCCAATTCCCCAATCAAAATCTTAAAAAAAAAAAAAGTTTCTCTTTAAAAAAACAAACAAACAAACAAAAAAAAACAAGTTTAACACAGAAATATATAAGATTTCCAGACTGACCGTTCATCAAATGATGAAGTAAAGTATTTAATAAAGAACATATTCTCTTCCAGGATAACGTAGGTGCTGGAGTGACAAAAGAGTGTATGAAACTTCCTGCTCTAAATACCCTAGTAACGCTAATTAATTATCTAAGTGAACAGATGAGAATTAAGGACCAGAACAAAATATGTGAGAAAATACTTATAACAATGAAATAAATATAATTCAATACGTAATTATATCACAGTTAAACTGTAGGTATCATTGGTGGCTGGTACTGGGGTTTGGAAGTGGGGAGATTATTTCAAGTTGGGGTCATCAGTAAGAAAGTCTTTCTTGAAGTTATGTTTTGAAGGATTTGGAAAGGTAGGGAAAAAACATAAGGAGATTTTTAAAAAATATGGTGGCCTCCTTGGTGACAAAAAAAAACACAATAATTTGTGTGAAGCAAATCCAACCCTTTGTTTTTTTTTAATTAAGGGAACACAGAGACTAGTTAACTGCATTCCTTGCACAGCTAGTAAGTACACACCTGGAATTAAAGCCTGCCTTCTAGACCAAGGCTTTATCCACTCTACCATGGGCTCCAGAAAAGGAGTTGGTCCGGCCAGTGTCTAAAATTGCAATTCTCTAAATCTGCTTTGCTCATTTTCTCTTTGATCTCAGTTTTCTTGAACTTGAGACACTGCTATTGAACCATCTCTTCTGACCTGGCACCCAGGTAGATTGGTTTAAACCCTTGACTTGTCTTCTTTCCTCTTTGTCTTCCCTTTTCTTTCTTTAGTTAAGTATTATCATTTTTTTCATCCCATATTTTCTTAGAAGCAAGTCAAAAGTTAAAAGAAAGAACAATGAAAGAAAGAAGGGAGGGAGGGAAGGAAAAAGAGGGAAAAAGAAATGAAATAATGTAAAAAAGAAAGACGAGAGAAAGAGAGAAAGAAAAAGAGAAAAAAAAATAAAATAAAGAGAAAAAAGAAAGACTCTGTACTATCTCCTAAACATAGTTTCTTCCTTGCCCAAGTCCCATCTCAGCCCCTACTCCTCCCAGCCATGGAATATAACTTGGAAAACTAATACTTCCTAGTTAATACAAGAATTTGCACTCAAAATCTTGCTGTATTTATTCAAGCAGGATAAATCCACATCTCCTCCCTATTTAGTTTCTAGTCTTATTCTTGGCACTGGACTTAATGTTTCTTTCCCCAAATTCTATCCTCAGATCTTGATAAACAGCCTCAAGTGGTGCCATCTGGCCAAAAGGTTAACTGTTTGTAGGGCCTTTCCCTTTATGGAATTTTGCCCTTTGCTTTATTCACAATGCTTTCACTTAAAATAAAACACCATATTAAAAAAAAAAAGCTGTTAGATATGGTGCATATATATGCTAATTTGGTTCCATGAAGCATTAGTTCCACTTAATTGCTTAAAGCTTCACATCTGTAAATGGTTATCACTTTTTTTTTATATTCCTCTTGTTTACTGTAATCTTACTTCTTCATGACTCAGTAGATGCTTGGGTAGCTCATGGTTACCAATTTCCCATGTGTCAAGCTTAATGAAATCAGGTCCTAGGAGGGGACTGTCACGACAGTGAGGTGTTTACTCCAGAGACACATGAAATACAAAGGAATCGTAAAACAAGGAGTATATTTTGGAATTCCATGAATGAGTAGAAAAACTAACACCCTCAGTTTCAAAAAATCCTTTCACTGGCATACCTGTGAACACAGAGATGCTAGAAAGGCCGATTGAAAAAAAAAATGTAATAAGGTAGGAAAACAGGATTATGACTGAACTAAAGTTCCCGTATTAGTTACTCCTTACAAGTGAAATGAATAAGTTGTGATACTACCGTCTCATGTTCAAAGAATCCTTTTATTGGTATATACTATTACCATGGAGATAGTAGAATGGCCCCTCTACACAGATTGATAACTCATATATAATTCAACAGTTTTGAGCGCCTATAGGAATCTGTGCTAAATGATTTCTTTGGGAAATTATAAGCCCCATATTCTTTGTTTCAGCCTTTACTCAAAACTATAACTGAAACCAGAGGCTACAAGCCTTAATTAACAGTTTAATAAGGAAGCATGAAATGAATTGAGAGATTATTGACATAGGGAATTTGACGAAATAAAGCATGCATTTGTCTACTACATAATATTAAAAATAAGGAAAATAAGGAAAGGGTGTTGAAATTTACTTACTAGTTACAATCAAACTCAAGGTTAATCTGTAACTACACTTAATCTGTAACTTGTCATTGTAAACTTGGATTTCTGGAGAAACTCAGTTTGTATAGGGAAAACTGTTTTCTTATAAACACTGAGAAATATGTTTAAATAATTTAAAAGTTCCAAGGACTGTATTCATGATTGCTTGTTCTAAGAAGCTGCATTTATTAGAAATTTGTCTTTGAAGGCTGTGCTTGTTCACTTAAAGTGATGAGCCATTTTGTCATAGTAGGTTGATTTTATCCACCACCCTCATCACAATTAACTCACCATCTGTGATCTCAGTATTTTGTAGCTCCATCCAAATTTAAGAACTTGACCTTAATTGTCAGTAAAAGAATAAGATGGCACCTTGTAATGACTTTTTTGCAAGATTAGACTATTGCAGAACAAAGATTTGAACCCAGGCAGTTTGACAGTAAGCTTGGGTGTTTAACCCTGACACTATACTGCTTCATGAAAAAATGATTGACAAGAGACAAATATTAGTCAAATCAGCAGCATGATGACTAGGAAAGAATGGCAGAAATAATATCAAATAGTCACAGGACTATCCAACGGACTAGTTCATCAAACCCTTGGGCCTAAATTCAAATTTAGTGGATTGAGGGGTAAATGGGAAGTGAGATACTGGAAACTGTAGATTGTATTTTTGAAACTATTAAGATCCTTCTTTTCAATTATATAATTTAAATTAAAATGATTCCACTTATAAGATTTATTAATACAGCAATATTAGTTCAGCAATGATACAGTTTGTTTTAACTACCTGCATTTTTTGAAAGGCTCCATTTTAATGCAATGAAAGCATTAACTTATCAGCATTTGGTGGGGAAATATCTCCCCAAAAACTGTTGCCATGAACAAAGCACATTTTAAGGATCACTTAAAAATTGTTGAGATCATTTTGTTTTCAAATCCAACATAAACAGAAAAATCATCCTTTACCTATCTCAAATTTTTCTATTCTTAAGTCACATGCGCTTTAATTCTAAGCCAGTATTTTTTTTTATTTACTTCTACATTTTTATTTAACTTAATTCAAGTACTACAAAAAAGTTAGTGGAATAATGAGTTTTATAGTGGATTTCTAAGGCAATAGCACATATAGTCTAAAATTTTTATCAGATGTGGCATCTGTAACAAAGCTTCTAGTGTCCAAATCCCCCAAATTGCAACATATACACTTCCAAGAAAAAGAAAAAATATCTGTCCAGTTACTGGTAATCTTAAAAGGGCAGGAGCAGCTGCCAGAATCATTAGAGGTTGGTAATCCATGTGTGTCTTTTTTGAGGGAAACAATCTGTAATTAATTCTGCATTCACCAGCTGGTGTCAGTACTGCTGCCCTCCCTACCCCACAAAAGAAATAAATCAAACGTAGAAAGATGAAGAGCAGCAAATGCTGCCAAACTCTAAAAAAAAAAATTGGCATAATTTGCTCAAGCAATACACACAGAAAATGTGTTAAATGAGTAAAAATTAATTAATTCTACATCATTTAAATTATGTGTAATACACTCACTGAAGGAATCATAAATGTATGGGTTTTATTTCAGGACTCTTGTGAAAGCCCCTTTAATAAGATAATATGGCGTGCTAAGCAACCACAGGGTGATTCACTGAGTAGGTGCTTCCCACCAAGGATCTGGACACTCAGTGTAATGAAAAGTGGAGTTGGTGCTAATATCTAGGTCAGTGTTTTTCAGCTGGGAGCGACTTTTGCTCCCTATACCTTTTGGCAATGTCTGAGGACGTTTTTAGTTGTCAAGATGGAGGGGGCGGGGGAATGCTTCTATAATAGCATCCAGGGTGGAGAGTGGGGTTCTGTTAAACATCCTACAGTGCATAGGAAAGACCCCAACACAAGTGATCTAGACTTAAAATGTCAATAATGCCGAGGTTTGGAAACCCTTATCTAAACACCTAGATGCTAATGAATTTACCACTTCATAGTTCCCCACTGATGCTTCCAAAGAATCAGAAAACATCAGTTGGATCACGATATGCCTGAAAGTTACACAGCTGGCCACCTGATAACCAAAGCAGACTGGAGGCCAGAGCTCTTTTCTCTTACTGTGCTGCCTCTTCAGATGAAAAATGCAAACCATAAAAGGCTACTGTGAAACAGGGACAAAATGCTATTCAAATGAAATTATAAAATGTAGTGATTTCCCCCCATGGTCTAAGAACCAAAAACAGAGCACAAAAGTCACAAGATTTGGTATTCATTATTTCATTAATTTAATTATTTTCATTATAGACAAAAAATGCCTAACATCTGATGATTACTTCAAAGTTGTCAGATCCAAGTAATTTAGCTATCACTTTGTTGACTTCTAACATATACCACAGGTGCCAAAAACTGTATACAAGAGGACACTTTGGTCAACATTGCTCAAGCAGTTCACCATAATCAGAAGTGTCTGGATGCTGATGGTAACCACTTTGAGCACCTCTTGTAATTGCAGAAGTCAAACGTGACTTGTATTCATCTTTTGGTATTGGTATATATTGAGTATTACAATTTTAATAGCCTTTTTTTCCTTTCTTAAAATGTGTATACATTTTTTGGCATATTATGTACAATAAGTAAGGTTATTTTTGAGGCAATAATGCTCCACTATGGAATATATTCATGAGATAAGCGAATGAAGTGGGATAGTGTGGTTTGCACCATCTGCACTCATTCACCTTTTATCTAATGCAGCGGTTCTCAACATTCCTAATGCCGTGACCGCTTAATACAGTTCCTCATGTTGTGGTGACCCCCAACCATAAAATTATTTTCATTGCTACTCTATAACTGTAATTTTGCTACTGTTATGAATTGTAATGTAAATATCTTTTTGTTTTCTGATGATCTTAGGCGACCCCTATGAAAGGGTCGTTCGACCCCCAAAGGGGTCGCGACCCACAGGTTGAGAACCGCTGAATGGCATCCCAAGGTGTTTTTGACTGTTATTCTTGATGGGAGCCAAAGGTAATGTCTGTGCGTGTTATATGCATTCCCTCGGTTCACACTGAACACTTCCTCTGTTATTTCACTTCTGGATATGGACTAGTCATTTCACAGTAGCTTGATTTTTTTTAAAGGGGTTTAAAATATAAACTACAAGGCAATTATTTTAATTTTAAATCAGAAATAACATTAAATATTAAATAGGCAAGTCAGTTATTAAAGTCTTCATATTTTCAAAACTAATTTCATGTAAACAAAATTTCAACAAAAACCTTTAAATCCAAATTCCACTTACACCTTTTCTCCTATATTCTACTATCACCCCAATCTTTATTTCATCAATTTGCTCATCTCTGTCATTTATCTCCTGTCATCACAGCACAATCTTTGATTCAAGTATCATAATCTGAGTTCAACATTTTTTATAGCAGGGGTTGTGCCTCAGCCAGTTCTTATGATGGGATGGACATGGGCAAGGGTGACGATATCGCACAAGAAGATAACATAACATTGGCATAAACAATGCAGAAGTGAGAAAGCACTCACACGTGCCTGAAAGGGTTGTGAACATAGGTCAGGTCTGTAACAGGCAAAGTTCCTGGAACTGGGGACAGAAGTAAGACATGACTACCTAGTTGAGATGTTGTGAAGGGTTCATGCATGTGATGGAGGGCTAACCCAGATGACTTTTTAAGTCCATTCCCAAGCTGAGATTCTTTAATCCTTCTGATGCTGACTTGAAGAATGTAAGTTGGGGCCAGGCTGTGAAAAGATTTGGCTACTGGGGTAAAGAGCTTGAATAAGATTGGTAGGCAATGGAAGGATATTGAAGGTTTGGGGCCTGCAGAATAATAAACAAATCCGTACTAAGGAGATGTATCAGGTAGTGATGCGCAGGATGGATGATGAAGAGAAGGTGGTAAATTCAGGGATATCACTGGCATTCTGGAAGTAAAGCCGATGCTGGGGAGTAGCAGTGAAAATGGAAGGGAGAGAAAAGACACAGTGATTCTGTGAGGAAAGATAAGATTTACGTCTATGTGGATATGATGAAGGAGAGAGAAAACTCCAATTCTACTGGCTCCATGAATGGAATTAGAGAATTCAGGAGAAAATGCATGTCTAATTAGAAAACTCAGTTTCCTTTTAGGTAAGTGAAATTGGAGATTTGTGTTCACTGGACAAATTCCTACACATTTTTAAACTCTCAAACTCTACCTCTACTGTGAAAGCTTCCCTGAATTTCGTCAACCAGACATGAGGACTTTGTCATCATTTCTATTAATATACCTGAGACCTCTTTCCATCCTAACATTCATCTTACTAAGTCTCTATTATGTCTCATATTCCGTATTTAACCTTATTCTCTCTCTAGATAACTCTTACATAGAAAGGACGAGGGCCATTCTTGGACACTCCTTGTCATGGGTTAAATTGTGTCCCCTCCCCCACAAAAAAATGACATGTTGAAGTCCTAATGCCCAGTACCTCAGAATTTGGCTTTATGTGCAAAGAGGGTCTTTGCAGATGTAATTTGTTAAGATGAGGTCATTAGGGTGTGCCCTAATCCCATATGATTAATGTCCTGATAAAAACAGGAAATTTGGACACATGGACAGACATGCGCAGAGGAAGAATGCCATGTAAAGATGAAAATAGATCTATGAGCCAAGCAACACCAACATTGCAGGCTAACAACCAGAAGCTACGGGGGAAAAGTATGAGCAGATGTCCGCTCACCACCCTCATAAGGAACCAACTTTGTATACACCTTGATCTTGAAATTCTAGCTCCAGAAATGTGAGATACTAAATTTCTGTTGTTGAAGCCACCCAGTCTGTGGTACTTGGTCACATTAGCCTTAGCAAAGTAATACACTCATAGATACTGATATGTTTTTGGAACTTATGGGATTCAAGAACTGGACTCTCCTGAAATGCAACTTTAAATCCATGAGGAAAAGAAGTTACAGAGTAAATGTAACTTTTACATATTCATTTGTTCATTCATTCAGTAAACAAATAGGAATACACTTGCCAGGGGTTGCTTGCCAGCACATTATTTGGTTCACATAATTCATAGATGTCACTGTTTTCTGAATGGAAGAATTTGAGCATTTCCCAAATTCTGGCCCAGTTCTGGGCCACATCAGAGCACATTAAAAAGACTTCTCTTTCCAGTATATATCTTCAGTGGCTGTAGAAAATTGTCTCTGTACTTAGGTTTGTTTTCTTTGTCCCTTCATGACTTCGATTTTGCTTTTTTATTTGGAAAATAAGTAGTAACTATTTATTTAGCATCCTTTATATACAACTCTGGACATATTCTGTTGAGAAGAAAGGCTGGGAAAATTGCAAAGAAACATTTCCATACATCTAAAAAACCACATAATTATGTTGTTTGACATTAATAATAATGAAGTTGTATTTAATGTAAATCTAACAAAGCAGTAAATATACAAAATAATAGAAACATTTTCTGAAATGTGGAATGCTCTCTGTTCTAGTCTTTATTTTTTCCACATTCACCTTCAGCTGACTATCTACAGAAAGGAAAAATCATTGTATTTATAAAACAGATAATTAATTACACTTAAAAGCAAAACTACTTCAGGTCCCAACTACCATGCTCAGGGGCAGATCATCAGACATAAAGAAGACAGTTATCAGTTTGAATAGTGCTATTTACCAGACAGCTGCACCAGGTGACAAGAGTAAGCAGCATGCAGACACTTAATACATTTATATTACAGTTAATTATGTTTGAGACAGAAGGCAGCAAAAAACAAGACGCTCCTCCTCTAACAGACATCTGTGTTAGAAATAAACTTTATAGATATTTCATTTATGGAAATTAAAATAAGTTGGAGCCCATTTTCAAAGCTACAACTGTTTGTCCTGTTTGCTACCCAACGCTAAATTTTTAAAAATTGTTAACACACAACAAAATCTTATCATAGAGCCTTTATTATCTGTATAACTTAATTGTTTCTGTCTTTTAGGCACTGAAGGCTCGCACTGCCAGGAAATTCCCCCTGTCTATCTTAGTGTCACTAACCTGTCCTTTTTCTGAATTTCTCCGGCAGCCACCGCCTTCTCCTCTCTTGCTGGGACAGGCCGTCATACGCTGGCTCGCATCCTACCGGACCTTTTCCCTATGATTCTTCCCCTTCTCCCCATTTAGATGGGAAATTCCAGAAAGTCAGAGAACATGTCTTGTATTATTTGTATCTTATATCTAGCACACTAGGGCCACAGACACTTTGGATAAAAGGAAAAAGGGAAGAGAGAAAATGGAGGAAGGGATGGAAGAAGAGAAAAGGGAGGGAGAAAGAAGAAGAGGGATGAGGGATAAAAAAGGGAGAGAACATATGCAAGATGGGAATTACCCATTACACAGAGTAATTGGAGTCCACTGGCCCAAGTCCTAATAAGTGCCAGTCCTCCGGCGACTAGGCGGAGTGTCGGAGCATCTGCTGCTAGTTATCAATGGGAGAGAGAAAGCTTACAGACACTGTAATATTTTCACTTCTGATAATACACACGTTTATTCTATTGAGATCCCATTTGTCTTCTATGCTTTGAAACTGAATGTCCTTATCACAGTGTATTAAAAGTTTATTGACTTAAATGTATCTGAAACTGAAGAGAATTTCTATGTGTATTATAGCATAATAGGATTGTAAAAATATAACAGATTGTCAATAAATTTTTACTAGTCAGTTTTCTCCTTGACAAATACCAATTTTGCTCAATGTGCCCTATTTTATTAATTCAAGGTATCAAGATGATTCATTCCCCCAAATAATTTTGCCAATACTTGGGAAGGTTCTAAAAAAATATAAGAATCTCAAATTCACAATGTAGATATAAAAAAAATTATTTCTAAAATCCAAATAACAGATATAGCCTAATTATATTTTTTGCTCACACATACAAACTGGATTTTTTCTTTCTTTTTTTAATGATTTTTATTGGGGAATTGGGGGAAGGGGAACAGACAAGTTGCTGTCCTTTTGTTCTTCAGCCTAGTTGTGGAGGACAGCAGTCCAGCTCCAGGTTGAGCTGTTGTTCAGCATCTTAGCTGTAGAGGGCAGTGTCACTGGCCCTCATATGTGGGATCCGAACCGGAGTCCTCTGGCATCCCAAGCCAGCTCTTAACCAATGCGCCACTCAGCCAGCCCACAAATTGGATTTTTTCAAATAAAGTGACCTATGGTTTCATTATGACTATAACTGCATATTTTACTTATTTGTATATGCGACATATATATATATATATATATATATATATATATAGAGAGAGAGAGAGAGAGAGAGAGAGAGAGAGAGATGTATAGAGTGCATATAGTAGCTTTGAAAATAACCTTCATGTGTATGATTTCATTTGAATCTCACTCAAACTGAAGCAGACCAGACAGATTTTATGATACACACTTTAGGACCCTAAATTATGACACTATTACAATGATATTAAATGACTCGCTCCAGGTTACATAAAGGTACGGAGACAGGGAAGAAAGAATAGAGCGGATGGAAGAGCAGTGGAAAGCCAAAGAAAATTAATATGTTAAAAGTTTTATCCTCAGTTTCTTATTTCCTCAGGAACAATATACTCAAAACTCTAGTAAGTTGTTACCTTTTAAACTAATGGTCCCAGAATTATAGTCTCAAGATAGGCTTCCTTTAAATGTGGTTTATTAAGTTAAATTCTTTATTAAAACAGATTTGTATTAAAATGTACAAGTACTTAACTTTTTAAAGCTTGCATTTTCAGTTAGCTTATAAGATGCCAGTAACTTCAGTGCCTTTATTTAAGGGGAAGAGGAGCCAGGAGAACCATTACCTAGTACGTTTACCTAGAGCCCCACAGGTAGCCTTCCTGTTGCTACTTTTACATAACGCTCATTTATCAGATAGCTTTTGTAAATTCTTAAGAAAACATTTGGACTTTGGGTAAAAGCTAGATTTCTTTTTCCCTGATATACTGTGTATGTGATATCTTGAATATTGATTATTTTGGCCAAGTAAATCTTATTTTTATTATTATTTACATTTTTCAAATTTGTATACAGTATCCACTTAGGCATAAATTTGCTATATATTCAAGTACTTTGACGCAAGCAAGAAAACAACTAAGGGCAGTTAAATCCATAACAAGGAAGTGGGGGAGATAAACAGATTTCTATCCTACAAAAAAAGTCATCAGCCTGCTTTATTTTTATAAAGCAGGTTGCATTCCAAAGAGAGAATTGGCCTCCTTACATTATCATTGGTGTGTCATAAATTGTTATTGGCCACTGACCTAGGGCCATCTGCTATGCAAAATTAAACTATTCTGTGCTCACCTGTGTGAAATCTGGACTTCTTGCCTCTGGTAAGATGATCATGATGCAGATTTAAGAAACGTATTACGCTACTGATCTCTTGAGAATATGAACATTGCAAGTAATAAGATTTTTTTTTTCTATTTTATTCAACGCTTGTAAAGCAGCATCTAGTCCAAGACGCCTAAGGGTGGTGTTTCTTTTTTTTTTTAAGTGTGTCAATTTCAGGACACATCACTAAATTTATGTCCATCCTTTGGTCTGATATTTTAAATTCTATTAAATTGTCTTAGAAAATTAAAATAATCATTGAATTTGTAAAGCATCTTGAATCTGACATTCTTTTTTTCTCAATAATAACCCTCTCCACTGTAATCCCTGTTTCTATAAACCAAGATTGTTCTTCAGTATGTAAGTTAGAACTCTAAAAAAGGCCACATAAAGGGTTACTCACTATGGCATGTGATTTTGCAAAACTTTTGCCATATATATATATATATATATATATATACATATATATATATATATATATGGCAAAAGGATGTATATATATCTTTAGGAGTTACTTTTTCCTTTGTTTTGACTTTATCCTTTTTTCAAGTAGCAATTATTTGTATGGAAAACAGGTGCAATTGTCTAAGTCGCATTACATATGTTGAATAGAAGCTATAATTTAAGACTAAGAAATACCTCTCTATTCAAGAAGTAAAGAAATGCTTTGAGCAGGCTATTTAAGAGTACCCAGGATTTCCCTGTTCCGGGCTGTGAATTTTTCCTCCCTGTCTTGGAAGAGATAAACTGAGAAGACTTTAAAATGTAATAATCTAAACTCCGGAGGACATCTAGACATCTCAGGGAGATGCTCTTCCCATTTCTATTTGAAACTTATTTAATGATGAGCCTATGTCTTCAGATTGTCTTTTCCTTCCCTTCGAATTATTAGAGCCCATGTTATATTAAATTATGGGGCATATGGAATATGCCTAAACACAGTTTTGTACCAGCCCTCTCATTGGTCCAAGGTTGACTGCATAGAGATAACAAAATAGGTATAATATTTTTTCTAAATCAAAGGTGTAACATTTTCTCTACTTTTCCAGGCTAAACTTTCCCAGGATAAAATTTTCACCTTGCTCTTTCTGAGCTTTAACCATTCTAGTTTATTTCCTCTCTATATATTCCAGCTTAATCTTAATTATATATGACTCCCCAAAATGAATACACTATTCTAAATAGTAGTGAACTCATCTACTTAGAATATTAGACATTAGGTTTCAATTTCAATAGTATATCTGCATTGATTATGGTGACACTGGGCTTATTATGTTGAGCATTAGTCAAACTAACACCCACATATTTATTCCAAATGTTCTATTATCAAGACATGTCTTGGACATTCTGAACCTGTGCCATTGATATTTTGAATCTACCAATAAGGCTTACCATTTTCCCTAATAAATTCCCCCTTGTTATTCTTGGCCCAAAATGTCAACCTATCAAGATCTCTAAAATGTTGATGTAAATTATCTAAAGTATTCATATTCATGACCTAGCCCCTCCCTTCCAGGTATACACCATGCATACATATATACACATATATATCTAGAAGGCATGCCAGGACTCGACAGAGTGGCATTATTCATAATATCCCAAACTGAAACCTAAAGGCTCAAAGCTCAGTAACACCAGAATAGATAAATACGTTCTGGCATACCCACAAGGAGAAATATATCCAGCAATGAAACTGAATAAGCTACAACTCATGCAACAGTTATCAATGATTCCATTCACATTAAGTTCACAACCAGACTGAACAAAACTACAATGTTCAGGGATACATATCCGATAAGACTATACAGAAAAGCAAAAGAAACAAATACTATAAAAGTAAGGACAGTGGATAGGTGGAGTTGCTTACAATAGTTTATTTCTTGATACATGTTTACCTTATTATAGCTTAAGTGTTCTTTTATATTATATGCATTTTTCTCTATGAGTTTCATAGTTCTCAATTAAAAACAGATTAAAATTAATTTCAAAGAATTCATTAGAATAACTGCGCTTCTATAACCCACAAAACTTCTAGGTCAGAGGTAGTGACA
This sequence comes from Hipposideros armiger, assembly GCF_001890085.2. Taxonomy (NCBI): domain Eukaryota; kingdom Metazoa; phylum Chordata; class Mammalia; order Chiroptera; family Hipposideridae; genus Hipposideros; species Hipposideros armiger. The sequence goes on from NW_017731726.1 coordinate 456,225, forward strand.
GGAAGGATGTTTCAGGTGCTGTCTGATCATGGTGCTAGCCCTTGTCTTCTCATTCAACTTCTGATGTATCTTTAGGCAGCTTTACTCATAGACTAGTTTCTGGCATAATAGTACCATGGCCACAGTAGGACAATGTGGAAAGACAGGAGAGAGAGAGAGAGAGAGAGAGAGAGAGAGAGAGAGAGAGAGAGAGAGAGGG
>NW_017731726.1:458228-462851 GCF_001890085.2 Hipposideros armiger
GTCAATGTGAGTGGACCATGGGATTCCCAGATTAAACATTGCTTCCAGGTGTGTCTGTGAAGGTGTTACTGGATAAGATTAGAGTTGGTGTACTCAGTAAAACAGACTGCTCTTCCTAACGTGACTGGGCATTATCCAATTCATTAAGGTCCTGAATAGAACAAAAGGGAAAAGGTGAAATGTGTCCCCTTTTTTCACGCCTCACTGCTTGAGCTGAGACATTTCATCTCATCTTCATCTGCCCTTGGACTGGGATATGTACCACCAGCTCCCCTAGTTCTCAGACCTTTAGATTCAGACAAAATTACATCACCTGATTTTCCTGGAACATCTCACACAAACATAAACATGTGAGCCAATTCCTGATTTTTTAAAATCTCCTATTCTATTCCATTGGTTGTGTTTCTCTCAATAATCCTAAATAATACACTCCATTTTCCATAATGGAGAGAATAACCAGACAGAAGATCAATAAGAAATCAAAGGATTTAAACAACACTATATACCAATTAATCACAGTCATATACAGAACACTCCATGGAACAATAGCAGAACATACATTTTTCTCAAGTGTACATGGAACATTTTCCAGTGTAGATAATGTATTTGGATATGCTGAGCCAGGAAACAAGTCTTGCATATTTAAGAATACTGAAATCTTACCAAATATCTTTTCTGACCACAAAGGAATGAAATTAGAAATCAATAGCAGAAGAATAACTGGAAAATTCACAAATATGTGGAAATTAAACAACATATTCCTGTACAACCAATGAGTCAAAGAAGACATTACAAAGAAAATTAGACATTACAAATTAAATTGAAAACAAAACATAGCAAAACTTATGGGATGTAATAAAGTAATACCCAGAGGGAAGTCTATAGCAGTAAACACTTATATTCAAAAAGAAAAATTTCAAATCAACAATCTAACTTTACACATCAAGGAACTAGGGAAAAAAAATTAAGCCAAAAATTAGCAGAAGAAAGGCAATAATAAATAGAGGAAAAATAAATGAAATATAGAATAGAAAAAAAGAGAATCAACAAAACCAAGAATTGTTTTGAAAAGATCAACAAAATTGACACACCTTTAGTTAGACTAAGAGGGAAAAAAAATCAAATAAATAAGTAAATAAATAAAAGAGGAGATATTACAATTATGCCACAGATTTAAAAGAAGATAAGGGGCAACTATGAACACTTACATACTATCAAACTGGATAACCTAGAAGAAACAGATAAATTCCTAAAATACACAACACACTGATATTGAATCATAAAGAAATAAAAACTCTTAGCAGACTTATACCTAATAAGGTGATTGAACTAGTAATCAAAAGCCTTCCAACAAAGCAAAGCCCAAGACCAGTTGGCTTCACTGTTGAATTTTACCAAACATTTTAAGAATAATTCCAATCCTTCTCAAATTCTTTCAAAGAATTGAAGAAGAGGAAACACTTTCAATTTCATTTTATGATCACAATATTACCCTAATACCAAGCCAAGAATTCTACAAGAAAACTATAGACCAATATCCATGATAAACATTAATGTAAAAATCCTCAACAAAATACTAACGAAGTGAATTCAACAGTGCATTAAAAGCATTATATATACCATGACTAAATAGGATTTACTCCTGGGATGCAAGGATATTTCAATATATGAATATCAATTATTTTATACACCACATTAACAGAACAAAGACTAATGCTCTCACGATTATGTCGATTGACATAGAAAACGCATATGACAAAATTCAAAGTTTTTATTAAAAAAACACTTAAGAAACTAGGTATAGAAGGAAATTATGTCAACATAATAAAGGCCATATTAAAAGCCATGGCTAATATTATACTCAATAGTGAAAAACTAAAAGCTTTTCCTCTAAGATCAGGAACAAGCAAGAACAGCCATTCTACCACTTTTATTCAACATAGTACTAGAAGTCCTAGCCAGGGCAATCAAGCAAGAAAAAGAAATCAAATATATCCAAATTGGAAAGGAAGAAATAAAATTATCTCTGTTCACAGATGGCATGCTCTTATATATATAGAAAACTCTAAATATTCTACACACAAAAAAAACTGTTAGAACTGATAAATTCAGCAAATTTGCAGGAACATAGTTAATAAACAGAAATTAGTTGTGTTTCTACACATTATGAATTAACAATCTTAAAAGGCAATTAAGAAAAGAATCTATAATAGAATCAAAAAGAATAAAATACTTAGGAATAAACTTAACCAAGGAAGCAAAATACCTGTACATTGAAAACTACAAAATATTGATGAAAGAAATTTAAAAAGACACAAGTAAATGGAAACATCCTGTGCTGATAGATTGAAAGACAATACTATAAAATACCCATATTACCCAAAGTGATCTACAGACTCAATGCAATCTATATCAAAATCACAATGGTGTATTTGTTTTTTGCTTTTTGTTTTCAGAAATAGAAAGACCATTCTAAAAGTTGTATGGACCCTAAAAAGCCAAAACATCAGGCTTCCTGATTTCAAAACATATTACAAAGCTAAAATAATCAAAGGAGTATAGCATTGGCATCAACACAGATATATAGGCCAATGGAAAAGATTAAAGAGCCAGAAATAAACCTTTATGTATACGGTCAAATGATCTTTAACAAGGATGTCACCTTAAACTTATACAATGTTATATGTCAAATACATCCCAATAAAGCTGGAAAAAAATTAAAATAGAATTATCATATGATTCAGCAATCCCACTTCTAAATAAATATATATCAAAAAGAATTAAAAACAGGACCTCAAAGAGATATTTCCACACCCATATTCATTGCAGCATTATTCACAATCACAAAAGGCAGAAGCAACCTATATGTATGTCCACTGATGAATAAATGGATAAACAAAATGTTTACATACAATGGAATAATATTATTCTGCCCTTAAAAATAAGATAAAATCCTTGGGCCGGCCGAGTGGCGCGATGGTTAAGGGCTGGCTTGGGACGCCAGAGGCCCCTGGTTCGGATCCCACATGTGAGGGCCAGTGACACTGCCCTCTGCAGCTAAGATGCTGAACAACAGCTCAACCCGGCGCTGGGATGCCTTGAGTCGCCCGCAACGGCGTAGGCTGCAGCCCCTGTGGCAGTGGGTTGCCATGGTCTACCGTATGTAGCCAGCAGCCAGCGTGAGCAGCCAGCAGCTGCCGTGAGCGGCCGTCCAGAAGCCGGCGACTGATCTGCCTCTCCCGGGAAGAGCNAGAGAGAGGGGAGAGAGAGAGGGGAGAGAGAGAGGGAGAGAGAGAGGGAGAGAGAGAGGGAGAACTATTTGAAGAAATAATGGCTAAAAATTTCCCATATCTAAGGAAGGCAATGGACATCCAAATTCAGGAAGCTCAATGGATTCTAACGAGGATGAACCCAAAAGACCCACACTAAGACACATTGTAATTAAACTGTCAAAAGTCAAAAACAAAGAATCTTGAAAGCTGCAAGAAAAAAATGACTTGTCACATACAAGAGAGCTTTCATGATTTTATCAGCAGTTTCTCAGCAATAATCCTATAAGCCTAAAAGGAACAGGATAATATATTCAAAGTACTAAAAGAAAAATGAAACTGCTAACCAAGAATATTATATCCAACAAAGCTGTCCTTCAAGTATGCATATGAAGGTGAAATAGACTTTTCCAGACAAAGGCTGAAGAAATTCATTTCCATTAGAACTGCCTTATAAGAAATGCTAAAAGGAGTCTTTCAAAGTGAAATAAAAAATGCTGCCAGAAAAAAGAAGGCATATGAAAATATAAAGTTCTCTGGTAAAGGTAAATATATACTCAAACACAGAATCCTAAAATACTGCAATGGTGGTGGGTAAATCATTTTTAATTCCAGTATGGAATTCAAAAGACCAAAGCATAAAAATAATGAAAAGATTATGTTAATGGATACATAGTATAAAAAATGTAATTTGTCACATCAAGAACTTAAAGTGGGAGTAGAGAATATATAAAATGGTAGAGATTTTGTATGTAATCAAAGTTATTATTAGCTCAAAATAGATTATTATAACTATAGGATGTTTTATGTAATCCTCATGGAAACCACAAAGAAAATACCTATAAAAATGTGCAAAAGAAAATAAGAAAAATATTTAAGTATGTCACTACAAAAGATTAACAAAATAAAAAGGAAGGAAGCAGCAAAGAAAATGAAGGACAAAAATAACTATAAGATATACAGGAAACAACAAAATGTTAATACTAAGTCATTCTCTATCAATAATTACTTTGCCTGTAAATAAAGTAAACTCCAAAATATATAAAGTGGCTGAATGAATAAAAATAAAAACAAGATACACTGTATGTTGTTTACAAGAGATTCACGTTAGATATAGGACACACATAGGCTAAAAGTGAAAAGACAGGAAAAGATATTCCATCCAAATCGTAACCAAAAGAGAGCAGGAGTGGTCATACACATATTAGATAAAATAGATTTTAAACTAAACATTGTCAAAAGAGACAAAGAAGAACATTATATAATAATAAAAGGATCAATTCACCTGCAATATGTAATATAAATATATATATATATATATATATATATATATATATATATATATATATATATA
>NW_017731726.1:466294-498630 GCF_001890085.2 Hipposideros armiger
TCTGTTCCCCTTCCCCCAATTCCCCAATAAAAATCTTTAAAAAAAAAAAAAAGATAAAATCCTGGAGTATGCTACAAAACAGATGCACCTTGAGGACACTATACAAAGTGAAATAAGCCAGTCACAAAAAATCAAAAAGGGTATGATTCCATTTATATGAGATATCTAAATAGTCAAACTCATAGACAGAAAGTAGGAGCTGATTACCAGTGGCTGTGGGCAGGGGAGGGCTAAGGGGATGGGGAGTTGTTGAATAGGTACAGAGTTTCAGCTTTGCAACATAAAAATGTTCTAGAGATCTGTTGCACAATTAACACTGCTGTTCTGTACACTTAGAAATCATTAAGATGGTAAATGTTATCTTAGGTAGGTTTTACAAAAAAAAATCAAACTAACTCTACCACAAATTCTTAGACTATATTGGGTTGTCAGAAAAGTCATGACGTATTTTTCTATGTTTTTCATTGCAAAAACGCATCGTGACTTTTCTGACAACCCAATAGAACCTTAGAAATTATTTAGCCTAGGTCTCTAATTTTACTGATGAGATGTAGCATTAATTTTAACTTGCTCTATTCGACTATGTAGTCAGGTTAGCTTGTAATGACTGACTTTTGTTTATTATTCTGCTCCTCACATTTTTCCATATAATTTATCATTTTTGATGGGAATCTATATACCAATGTATAGCTTCTAGGATGCTTAATGAAACGTGGGACATTCAGCTTACCCCAGTTCTTTAGTATTTCTATGATTCTCCATCATGTCCCCAGATTACTGATAGCACTCACAGAATCACATTTGAAGTTCTTTCAGTATTCTGGAGTGGGATTAATGTGAGTCTAACCTAAATCCACTTAAAAGAGCTAAATGAAGTTTTGTTTTAATTTCCTCATCTATGTTGAACCTTAATCCATGATTTTTTAAAAATTTGATTCATTTTCTTAAACTCATTCTCTTTGATGAAAAGGGACCAAAATTATGACGGCTAAATCCCCTTTTAAATCATCTGTATCTTTTACATCATCAGTCCCAAACAGAAGTTGACCACTGCCCTGCTTTTCTTACTCTAAATGTGACAAAAGTAAGCTTTTTTATTGTCTCTAGCACTTTTCCATAACTGCACTCATGATTAGATTTAATCCTGGCATTCTTCTTGTGCGTTTGTATCACTCTCTTTTGCTTTGTTGGACACTTGCCCAACTCTCTACCTTGTACACATGTCCCAGCTAAATATCTTACAGGTGGCCCTGTGGTGTGACATGACATTTATGAGTGACTTCTTTTGCTTCCCCTTAATGATATGCGACTGCAAAGCCATTATTTTGCTTTTAAATCTGACATTCCATTTATGCCACATCTGATTTTATAATTTGTGTCCACTGGGCTACAATTACCTTTCCTCATAACGTTTCAAAATTCACTCTCCTATGACCTACTATACACTAGACATAACACAAACTAAGACAGTAGGAACATTTTTTTCCTAATATTTTCATCACATATATGTCACCAAGCTCTTATTTATTAATTAGAATCAAGTCCACCCTAGCACTTCCTCTCATTGTTTTAGTTTGCAATACTAAGCTTCTAGAGAAAAAAAGCTCCAATTTTTCTAAGTAACCCAGGCATTTGCAGAATAAAACTTTCAGCAGGAGTCTTAATACACTGACACCTTCTCTAAGGCAGGATAACAACAGCTGAAGTTTACAGAGCTTCTGCACAGTGATAAGCCCTGAGCTAAACACATACAATCTGATCTCATTTAATCCTATATTTCACCTGTAAAGCAGGTACTCTGATCACCCCATTTCACAGATGAATCCTAGAAAGGTTTTATCATTCCAGCCAACACCTATCCACCTAAAGCTCACTCTCTCATTGACCACTTATACTACATTGCAATTTCCCACTCCAATGCGTCTTTTATGCATCTTTATTAGGAAAATTCCGTTTATCATCCTTATTTGAATTTTTCCATATCTGTAGCCTTAGCAAACCCCTTCCTGAGAAATAATAAATCTTAATTTCATTCCAGAAAACTGTTGTCTCTTTTTACACACACTAAAAAACTGAAAATACCAAGCTAAAACCTATCTACGGTATCTTCTCAGTATTCTGTTCTACTAAATTTCTTTATTTCTTATGTCTAAGTTCTTTTGTCTTGCTCTTGCATTTAGTTTTTAATCACTGAAATAACTGTAAAGTTAATGACTCGCTGTTTCAAATCATAAAGATAAAAGGCATATTAATAGACTTTTTGAAAGAAGATTTGGGAGCTCATGAAGCGATTTCTACCCAGGGACTCCCAGCCACATATTACTGAGCTGCTTATAACCAAGAATCTAAATGAGAAAGAAAATGAGTAAGCCTGAATAAGGCTTTATCATTCTTAAAGGAATTATTTAATATTTCAAATGTGTTCATTAAAGGCATACAGTGCCACATGCTAGAGGCTTTAACCTCCCAAGTTTATTTTTAAAAGACCAACTAATTCCAGTAATAAAAATGAAAAAGAATACAGTCAACATTTTATTAAAAAACAGGATACTCGAATGCCTCTTTTTATGTATAATTCAATTCTGCTTATAAGAGCTTAGGCATCAAACTTACCCTTTTCTATACGTTCAATCATATTTTTTTAACCAAAAATGCCCACAGTGGTTTTTATGAGGGTTTACCTGATTTACTTTACTTACATGACTTAATACTAATAGTGTCTATCAAGGTAATTATTTGTGGATAAATGAGAAGCATCAAAAACTAATGAAATAAATACAAGACATTAACCATTTGAATGAAGTATGGGTTATGCCTTCTTTTTTTTTATTAAAATTCAGAAAATGTACAACTTACGTCCAGTTTTCTACAACTTACATCCAGTTTTGTTTTGTTTTTTAGTATTACAATTATTTACCAAAGTCAGTTTCCATATAAATTTACACTAAACATGACCTTCGGGTCTCATTGTTTCTCATTTGTATCAGGCTCAGCAAATATTTTCTGTAAAGCAAGACAGTAAATATTTAAGCTATCAGGGCAGTAGGGTGCACGTGGGACACAGATTCTTGGTTTGGTTTTGGTTTTGTTTTGTTTTTAGTATTCTTTAAAATGTGAACAGCATATTTAGCTTACAGGCTGTAAGCAAACAGGCCATAGGTTGTATTTGGCCCTTGGGCTATAGTTGGTTACCCCAGGCTATAATGGTTTTTTTATATAGCACTTGTTAAAGAAACACATTTTCTTTTCTCTTAAAAAGAGAGAACCCGGAGTTTTGCTTAGTAATAAGAACACAGGATTAATAATCAGACCTCTATGCAAGTCCTGATCTACCCTAAGCTAGCAGTGTAACTTTGAATAAATTACTCAGTCTCTATGGGTTTTCTTTTCCTTATCTGTAAAATGAGCAAACGATTTTCATGGGAGGCAGAAGGAGATAGAGTTAAAGGGATCAACAGGGTAGGATCTGGAGAGATAGGAGGAAGAAGAGATTCAACAAAAAGTATGGACCATGAAAAGATTCATTTGATATTGTAGATCCTAAGAAAAAATATACCTACCAAGGGCTCCTGGTGGCTAACTGGGCTCAAATATTAACACACAGCCTAGCAGCTGTCTCTAAACAGGGGGCCTCTTACTCAAACCACACTTCAGGAAGAAACCTGCACGAAGCTGCCTGCCTCCCGCACTGACCTGCCTGCCTGCACTGTGTTCCTGGCATCTGAGCCAGCCCTTCTAAAGGAGTTTCTGGAATTGTATGGCAACCAACAGGACTGAGCCTTTCCCTATCCAGTTGAAGCCATGCAGCTACATCCCCATCAGCATCTTCACCAACCAGTCAGAGCGGCTCCATTAGGACCTATCAGGACAGTGCTTTTTGGACCCATCAAACTGCGAGGGTTTGGAGTCCTCATTTGTGTGAGGATACACCAATCAGGGACCAGGGCAGGGACTTCTCTCTATATAAGTCAGTTCTCCTCTGGCTGGAGGAGTGCATTTTCCTTTTCCACCAAAGACCGAAGACTGACAGAATTTCCTTGGCTGGTGCTGAAACACTAAAGATAAAACATCAGAGACATCTCTCCAGACCAGATCAATTATAGCAGACAAAGGAGAGCAGGACAGAAGGTGACACATATGGAGCAGAGCTGTCTAGCCAGAGAGGAGCCTCACCCAAGGGCCACCTTATCCCAGGGCCACCTCACGGCCATGGTGTTTCACAGCTGTGTTGCTTCATAATTAAGCTGTAACACACCTGAGCGGCTCCACTGCCATGCTGTTCTCACAGCCTTGCCGTATCACAATTGACTTGTTCGAACTGAATAGTTTCCTTCTTCACCGCACCCCAAATTAGTGCCAACAACCATCAGTTGACAATGTGAACCCTGAGAAGGGATTTATCTCCTGAGTTGGACTCCCATGGTTAACTGAGGGCCCAAACTTTATGAATAATAAGAGTCTGGTGGCCATTTGCTGACAGGGGAGAACCTCAGACTAAACTCTCGGCTTCCCTCACTACACCCCACTTCTTTACACAGTCTGAGTCAACCACTGCAGGGAAGCCCTGGTTTCATCTTTCTACCAATGGACTGAGACCTACCCTGTCCAATCAGAACCGTGTGAATTGTATCTTTGTTTCTATACTGACCAATTAGAACTGCATAATCTGGCATCCTCATTCCCATGAAATTGGGAACATGGGCAGGAACTATCTCTATAAAAAATGGTCTCCCCTTTGTCTTGATGGAACACAATTTAGGTTGCTACTTGATACTGTCTCCCGGGATGCGGCTTCTTTTGCTCAAGTCAATGCCTTTTATTCTTTTTTCAGTCTAAAATTAGTTTGGGTTTACAAGAGTGAGATGAAATCCCCATGTGGGCAGAAAGTAAGGAACTGCGGGGTTAGGATCTCCAAAGGGCATTTTCAGGCCTCTAAGGCAGCTTGCCTTTTGCCTGTGCAATGCTTATACCCATTCATATAACATTTACCCACTCTAGACGCTCACACAGAGATGAATAAGGAAGTGGTAATTACAACACAGGGAAAAGTTGGACATTCAAACCAGACCAGGGAACACTAAGGATTAAGCACAAGATGTCTGTGCAGTAAGGAGCTGTCCAAAGAGGGGCATCTATGAGGCAGGAGTGTTTGGAGAAAGATGGTCTGCCTTTGACTCCAGCTGAGCAAAGTGAGAAAAAGCACATGCCCAGCCCACAGGAACATGAATAACGTCTCCAGATTAAGAAGCGCTAAGTTCCGTTGGAGACCTGCAAGCAACTTAGTGTTGTCCAAGGCAGAAGATGTAGGTCAGGAGAGCTGAGAGGAGGCTCCAGGAAGAGGCCAAGAAGGACAACTGAGGGTGTGCAGAGAAGCCTGCACTGCATGCCATGGGTGACAGGAAATCACTCAAGTCTTTTCCACAAGAAGTCTCATGGCCAAACTTGTGTTTAAGAGAAATTACTCTGGCTCCCGTAAGAGTGGGTATGAGGGGAGGAGTAGAGCAGGAAGATGAATTAGGAACTGATCCCCTATTCCTGGCAGGGGGTGATGAAGAGTTGACCAAGGGCAGTCATAAAAAGATCAGAATAGAGGAGACTAATCTCAATAATACTTAAAAGATAAATTGTAAAGACTTGATGTCTGACAGGAAATGGAAAGTGGAAGAGGGAAATGAAAAGACGGTGGATGGTGCTTCCACCACTGGGGCAGGAAGAAAAAAACAGGAGTAACAGAGATTATGAACTCCAGTTTGGAGATATGAAATCAGACTGAACGTGGAACACACAGGTAAGGTGGCCTGCAGGCAGATACAGGTCTAAAAGTACCAAAAAAAAAAAAGTCAGGACTAGAAATGAAGGTCTGGAGCTCAGCCACAGGCATGTAGAGAGTGGAAGAGAAACCTAGTTCAATGTGGAATCAGAAGCAGCAGAAGCCAAAGGAAAGAACTTGGAAGAACCAATCTGAAGAGGTGGACAAGAGAAGCAAAGTCAGAGAAGACATAAAGGAACGAGTAGCAGCTAAAAGGTGAGATGTCTGCTGTCAAATGCCGTTCCGTGAGAGGGCAAAAGAGTGGGACAGCAAGTTCAGCAGCAGCATCTGAACAGGAAGATGCTGGACCGCAAAGCCTGAGGAATGAACTCGAATGAAGTTGAGTGAACGCAGACCCCTATTCCCAGCTTCTTCCAGATCCAAAGAAATAAGCACACTGCAGAAATGATAAAGCCTAGGTCATTTAAAATAATTCCTTTAACACACTTGTATACAAAGTATTGTAATCCTGTGTGGGATATAAAATAAATCAGTTGATACAATTCTGCCACTTTAAAGTTTACACTCCATTTGAAAAAACAGCATCGTTTTGTTTATATATGCTTTTCATTACAGCTAAATAAATGTGAATCTAAACTGCCTTAGAACAAAAGACCTGGTTTATTGTCAAGTCTTCCTAATTGTTGGAATCAAACAGGAGAATTAAAAAAAGGTCAGACAATCTTTGCAGGTTCCTATGTAAGACAGGGAAGAGGCAGTTCTAGCTAGGTGGAGGCGGCTAACTGGGAGTTCTTTAATGATAACTGTGGTCCTCAAATGTAGTACTTACAAAACTCACTCAGGGCTGGTAGAGGGAGGGTCCTTTGTCCCACCCCCATTTCTCATTCTGTAGGTCAGGGGTGAGCTGAGGAAACCCACCCTGATGAGCGCCTGCAGGGGATAGGGTTAGCAGCCTGGGGAGCAAGCTGCTCTAGCCTTAGAGATATGCACTCTTTTCTAAGTCAAGTTACCGTGTACTTGAATGACTGCTCCTTCTCAGGAAATGTCACAACAGAACTGTTAAAAAATATTTTCATCATTTTATCATTTCAAAATCACTGGCACTTCAGTTGAAAAAGAAGTCCATGCTTAAAAGAGGCCAGGTGAGGAGAAATGCCTGATTTTAATTAACTCATTAGCTCAATATATTCTAAAAGCATCAACTGAATCCTTACTCAGGGCTAAATCCCAGACAGGTGATGGGGATATGAAGTTGAAAACAGAACTGGGGTGGTAAATATGCAATGTGATTATCACCCACTTGTAGAGAAGCACCTAATTTTGCCTGGGGACATTGATAAGAGGGAGAAGGAACAGCTTTTGGTGATCAGAAATAGGGAATGTGGAATGACCACACCCATCCTGCCAGCAGTTGTGATCATCAAGGGAGATCGCAGGTGGAAAAGCAACTTATGAAATGGTCAGGTGTTTCTAAGTTTCTAAGGGTAAAAGACACTTTACTTTCTATGACTGCCTCCTCACCTGAATGCACTTCAAGCAAAAATCATCTTTTCTTATGCCTGAACTTTTTTTAAAGCCTACATGGGTAACTTATATGCATTTTTAATCTTTCCCATTCTCCTGATATGCTCACTCTTTGCTCTCTGGGACTCTTACAGAACAATGTATTATGCTTAGTACAGAGAAGAATAGAACAAAGGAGTGGCCAGGAGAAGGGTTGGCAGAAGGAGATGTTTCAGACCCACACAGCTGACACACCTGTTTGGTAGAAAGAGCAAAGACCTTGCCAAGACCTAGCTCTGTGATCTTGAAAAAATGACCTAAGTCCTCTGAGCCTCATTTTCTTCATCTGTAGTACTGGGAGCTTGAGCAGACCATTCTACAAGTTCCTTTCTACCCTGATGTTTTCTCATTCTATGAACGTGCGCTGCCATTGGCCCAGATTTGCCCTGGTGATAAGACCCCAAAAGGGCAGATATATTGACTGAGCATTTGAAATGCTCAGCTAACCAACCACAGGCTGAAATGTAAAGAAGTATCATTTTCAAATATCCGAGTTCCAATACAATATCTTTTCTCACTTATATAAATGTTTTACCACATTTAATGATTTGCAAGTTACCTACATACATATAGATACACATATTATGTGCATTATACATATTATGGTTTTACTCAACAGATTTTATTTTCTGATTTCTTAGGGAGTAGGAAATGTTTCTATTTTTATTTAATCTCTTTCAAGAACATCCACGTTCTTCAGTGGGCTCATATTTACTGGGCATTCCCCTTTATCTTCACAAGTACTGACCTACCCACAGATCACATTAACACCTGCCACAGTAGCTACTGAAGCTTGTATCCTCAAGCATTCTCAAAGCAGAGAAAAAAAATCTTTAAAGTATTAATTGCACAAGCAAAACAAAATCGTCCAGCTATTTTAGTGTGTACTAAACAAATCATTTCACTCCCCCCCAGTTCGCATAGGACACAGATAAGCTCAACCATAGCATCATGCCTTCTAGATGACATTTTATTGGTTAAACTTATTTTCCCTTTAGTAAATATCACACTGCATATTAAGACTTTCTTAAGCAATGCCATATAATCTGGTTTCCAAAAAGTCCATATAATATCAACCTCATATGCTCACACAACTTGATTATGTGTGATAAGGGACCATAGCTGTTAATGCTAAGTATACGTCACATAGGCTTGCATAATTTTTATAAGCTAAACAACTTCATGCAAATAGACGCGTTTTGGAGGACCCTTAACCCAAGGATGACGAATTACCTTCAAAGCCTTTAACAATATCAAGAGTAAAATTTAATGTATTTTGACAGCTATGCAGTGAACCCATAAAGAGGAAGCATGAGGGTCCAGGTGGCTGCCCCCTCCCCAGTCCTGTGGCTTTGATTTCAGAAGCTCATGGATGACTTAAGAGTCCCTTGTTCTGTCTCTTGATTCTAAGTGAAAATCACTAGGAGATGCATGGATAAGACTACAGGGGCTTCCTAAGTACCCCCCGGAACCCATCGCAAATACATGCGAGACATTTTAACCTTCACCTGAACAGAGATCCCAGACACTTCATGAGCTCCTCAAAGAAAGCCACAGCTCAAAGAGGGTGAGCACTTCAGGGGCTGTTGCACTTGGGAGGATAAAGACCGCCTGTCCCTGCTGCCTCTCCTGCCCACTGACTCCTGGCCCATTCAAAGTAGCTAAGTTTTCCTTGGCCCTGATTAGCAAAACAGTCCTTACTCCTCCAATGTCTATGATTCTTCCAGGTGGCAAACAATTCACATACAATTTAAATGTATTTGGCTCAGTCCCCCCAAACAGAGATCTGAGCCACGAGTCAGTAGCTACGGTTTTTCAATAAATGGCAGAAATGCTAAGAGAACTTGATGAAAATCATCTCCATTACCTTTCAGGGGCGGGCGTATAAGGTACCAATTAAACCCAGTACTTCCACCGACCTAATTAATTGGCTTTACTCAGCCAGGGAAGATTGGGCGGAGACTGGAGACTGGGGGGGGGGGGGGGAAGCTGCCATGAATGAAGAGCCTCCAGTGGGTACCATGCCCCCACCTAGTCCTTCAAGACAATGGAGCTGATATTGTCCGGCGGGAGTCTGTCACAGGTCGTGGAAGATCAGTGGAAGAGGCAACAGTCTGAGAGCCCTCCTTCACACCTACATCTTTGTTCTCTGAAGTAGTCGCTCTTTTTCATGTCCCCCCCGCCCCCCCTCCCCCAAAATGGGACCGAGGACCAACTCCCTGCCTTCTCCACAGTGCTCGTATAGGTGATCGCTCAGCTTCGCCCATCTCCCGTAGCAACGAGAAGCTCCCACGTCCCCTAAACTGCCACTTTCGCCTCCTCTCCTGGGCTAGGTCCAGAGTTCAGGCTGCTTCTGTTCTCAGCTCGCGTCCACATACCTCCCCGCGTCCCTTTCCGGGAAAGGGTCCGCCAGCCTCTTCTCCACGCCCCCTCTCCACGCTGGGACTCAAGCTAGGTACCCCGCGACGCAGGTGCGAGCATCGCACCCTCCCCGAGTCGCAATCGCCACGGGATAGGAGAGCATTGAGCCCCGCCGACCTCCTCCAGACCTGGAGGCAAGGCTGCTCGGTCAACTGCCCCGCGTGGGAGACCATGCACGGCGCCCCCCTCGGCCCCTACCTGCTGGAGAAGGGTCCGTGGGAGCTGGGTGCCGCCGGCCTAGCGTTCCCGGGAATCGGTTCCGGCTGCGTCCCGAGAGGGGCTGCGGATGCGCCGGGGCGCTGGGTGGCGGGTCCACCGCGCCCGGGGCTGCTGCGCGCTCGGAGCGGGCGCAGCGAGCGCAGCCCGGGCAGCGCGAGACTGGTGACTCCGCTCCCCACCGGGTGGGCTGTGCTCACTCGTCGATCGGAGCGCAGCGTCTGCGGACACACTCGCCCCTCCCCGCGCGCCCTGCCGGCCACGGGGGTGAACTCCTCCAGCTCCCAGGGGCGCCGTTCCACCCGCTGCCTTCTGCAGCTCTGCGTCTCACTTGCCTGCCTCCGCCAGGATGCGAAGCTCGCCTCTCTTCACTCCCGCCCGGGTGGCCCCTCCAGGTCCCCTGCCTCCCTCCTTCCCACACTCACGCGTTGTCTAGACCGCGCCTCTCTCTCCAATTCCAGCTCCTTCGATCCTCCCCTTCGGGCTCTCCCGCCTCTCGCTTTGCTGCGAATCTAAGAATGGAGCTGACTCTTCAAACTTTTCCGACCCGACTTCTGCAAGAAGCGAGGGAGGAGGAGGGGAAGAGGGTGGCCTGGACGTGAGTCATCTGCTCAAGGGCCCGGGAGCTGTGACCTGGAGCGGGTGTCCCCGTTGGGCAGCCCGACCAGAACAAAGGCCATCGCGGGGACTATGGCAGATGAGTGACCCTTTTTAAAGATACAGAGGCCATAACAGTTCTTCACGCTCTAATATTCGAAAGCTTCTAAGATTCTTCTGAAATCCGCTCCAGTATATGAACTTCAGCATGGGACAAGATGAACATGGGCAAGGACAAGCCTTTTTCTAGGGAACTGCTCTCTGTTGGAATTTTCATGACAAAATAGAAAGCTTCCCCTCCCCCAACCCCCAAATTTTGTTCTTGGTTGGCTCTGTAAACATGTTTGCCTGTCCACATTTTGCCATGAGGGCTACATGCTATATAGATAATTCTGGGGTTAATGTGATATACATGCACACACACATAATAGTATGTAATAGTAGAGGGCTTTATATATATATATAACACATACTAAATAACTGTTTATAATTAGTTTATAACCATATTAATTACTGGATAGCTGAATAAATCATGATACGTGCACAAATGAAAAACAGAGAAGCTAGAGTTCTCTTCATGGACCGTAAATTTCATACTTCAGTAACATTATACCACTGCATGTTCCGGAATGAATTAAATAATGATTTTGAGATACTGTTTTAATTGTCATTTATAGTTCATACTTTTTCTGTGATTTAAAATATATTTTGTGTATTTTAAGATATGGTCAGTTAAATGAGTTAATTTACCTTATAATTACAATGAGACTATATGGAGATGTTTTCCATACATAATCTGACAAGATTGGAGTCCGAAGTCAGATTTACTTCTTATAAATATAATTTACAAAGTCATCGAATTTATCAAAGCAATTCAACAATAGCACTAAGAGTAATGTAGACAAGTAAGAATGTCTATGAATTAAAAGTAATATAAATAACTCAGCACCTAATTATTTTCTTGGCATTTTATACATTGGCACCAAAAAATAGAACTAGGCGATGAGGACTATTACCCATTTCTATGTTTACTGTGTTGCATAATATGTGAAACCATTTTATTTCTCTCTATATTGTAAAATATGTATGGAAGAAGAACTTTGCTCAGATTTGCCTTTCCAAAAGTTAGCTCCAGTAACCAGCACTTAAAAACTCTACAGACATCAAACAAAACGTGCCTATTAAATACTAATGTGAATTCATTCAGCAGCAGAGTTCGGACTTCGTATTGTTAAAGTGCTTATATTTCTCAAATATAGGTGATATATTTAATACATGTTTCTATCTAGCATATATCTAAGTGTCTACATTATCAGTTTATAGTTATTAGAAGAAACTGAAAGAAAACTATACAAAGAAAAAGCCCGTAAATCATAAAAAACATCATGTATGTATTCTAGCTATTCCCATCACATTCTGCTCATGTAGTCGTCATAGTGGCTTCAAATACACAAGTGATTCTGATAAGGTTTAAAAAACGATTATACTATCCAAGCATCAAGGCAATATATTACTAAGAATGTCAATATTGGTTCAGTTCCCAGAGGTAATTTTTCTCTTTAAAGTGAAATATAAATGCTGGTTAGCCATTGGCGAGCATTCTGTTTACATGGAGGCATCAGATTCTGACATAGTAATTCTTCTGCTAGCACAGAAGCATGCATTATCCTGCTTCCACAACCCCAAGAGGTACACAGTAATAAAAGAAGGTTGTCTTACTAGAAACCCCAAAGAATGCAGTTACTTCTTCATCCTGAATTAAAGTTTTTGTCAAGTTTCAGGACATAAATTATTAGCTTCACCTTATGGAAAAGTTTGTGAAGTGAATGCTTTGTATTTTGTTACACATACAATCTAGTGTACCTCTTATATAACTTTCTCAGATGAACTGGTAATTTAAACATATAAAGTAATTTGCTCATTCTTAACAGTTATTTGTGAAACAGAGACATGCATTCCCCATAAAACAAGACATCTAGATTAAAGTCATATACCAAAAATTATTGGTAAGTGCCAGAAAACAGAGAATTTCATATGTATTATTGTGAAACACAGCATCATTTTTAAAATCAATGCACAATTATAACTCTTGTTTCACAATTTGTATAAAAGTCTAGTTTCTCTATTTGCTATGGACTGAATGTTTGTATCCCCCCCAAATTCAAATCCTAGCTCCCAATGTGATGTTATTAGGAGGAGGTACCTTTGGAAGGTGATTAAGTCATGAGGGTGGCACCCTCATGAATGAGATTAGTGACCTGTGAGAATACAATGTAAGCCAGCCTTCTGCAATTCAGAAGAAGACCTTTCTCAGAAGGACCTTGCCGGCACCCTGATCTTGGCATTTCAGACTCCAGGACTGTGAGAAATAAATTTGTGTTTTTGATAAGTCACACAGCCTATGGTAATTTGTCATAGCAACCTGAACTAACTAAGATGGTATTGTATCAATTATTGAGAGAGGGGTGTTGAAATCTCCAACTATAATTGTGGATGTTTATATTTCTCTTTGCAGTTCTGTCAGTTTTTATTTCATGTGTTTAGAAGTTCTGTTTTCAGTGCATAATGTTTAGAATTATGTACTCCTCACAAATTGACCACTTTATCATTTTGAAATGATCTTCTTTATCCTTAATAATATTCTTTAAAATGAAATCTACTTCTTCTGACACTGATATGGCTGGCCACTCATGTTAGCATGGTATCTCATGCTATCTTTTTACTTTTAAAATAGTTGTGTCTTTATATTTAAAATGTGATTCTCTTGGAGAAGGTCATCAAGAGGATGTGACCAACAGTTGACCTGCCATCTGGCAATCCCTGGTAATACCAGGCTTGTCACCCCTTCCCCTGTCATTGGGTTGTACGCTCAGCCCGCCATTCCCACACAAGGATCCTTTTCAAGGACACAGCCTTAAGAGAACAATGGCTTTTTGAGATCATCAGGACTGGATAAGTGACTGCACCCCATTCGATCCTCTCTAAAACTTTTAAGATTCTGGTGGACTGGTATAGAAATCAACTCATCTTGCAGTGTCCAGGAGAAGCCTTGCATGTAACTTCCCTTGCTTATTAAACCTTGCACCTGTCCATCTGGAGTGGTCTGCCTCTTTCTGTGGTTTTTTCTTGCCTTCCATATATTGGGGGGCCAGTTTTGAATTTCACTCTGAAACATCTGAGGTTGTGAGCCAACATTAACATTTATTAGCTACCATGGAGACACTAATGGCATTTGTATATGCAGAATTTATTGACAAAAAGATGAAGTTTAGAAAACTTCAGACATCGAGTAGTAGTTATTGAGACCAAATCTGTGGTATGAAAACTATTTAAAAAGCTATGTATTATTCATAAAGTGTTTACGATTTTATTAACATAAGAATGATCTGGAAATATTTTTAGTTTTTAAATATTTTTACTTTGTAGAGCCTAATTGTTTTTCTTTTGATTTAAATATATTTAGTTTTTCATTTTTAATTACCCATTATTTTTGTCCCTTCACTCCTTTTATTTTCTAGCAGTCAGTATGAAACAATGATCAGTGGTCCTGAAAACTCCTGAGATAACTAAGAGAACAACACATTTCTGCTAAATTCTCTTAGAAGGATGTTTAGCACTACTACAAGAAATAGAGTACAGTTTACATTAAAACGATTTCAGTTCCATCAGATGGTCTAAGATTGAGATTGCTTTCCTAGTGTGGGGTATCAAGCTTTTAGAACTGGGACACCACTGGTGTGTTCATCACATGAGTTCTATGGTCCAGATATGTCTCATAAAAACCACATCTGTTGCTTCTCCTCCCAGGGTCCTTGTTCTGTCCTACATACTCATTTCCTGGGTCTTATTACCTTAGTCTTAGTTCCATCCAGGCTTTATCGCCACATGGACTCTGATTCCAGTTTAACTACTCCCTCAGTTACCCCTTGTTTTTTCATATAAACGGAATTTTTACATGTGGACCTAAAATGAAAAGCATTTTCTAAACCAAAACTCCAACCCTTGTCTTCAACTGTAGTAAACTTCCTGCCCAGATCGATACCCTCACATTGAAACTGATTCTGTCTCCAACTTTATGAAGTCGGCTTAAGCTTTACAACACTCATTTCTGTTTGGACACTGGTATTTTACTTGCTAGTATATAGCTAATCTGCATGAGACAGCTGGCTCTTCTCCATTTCTCATTAGTGCTATCTACATAATTTTAAATATGTGATTAAATAACAGGATAAGTGAGCATATAATCTTATTATAATTTCAACAATTCTTGATGATTGATATATGTATATTGACTTTATTATTGCAATAAACACTCTCAACTAGCTGAATCAGACAGGTTTAGTGATTTATGTAATTACTATTGTGCTTTATGCTAATCAAGACAAGAAAGGTAAGACATTCACTTAAACTGTTGTAATTAAAATTATGTTCTAGTGACCAAAACAGCTTCAGTTTCTCTCTTACAGTTTTTTCAATCTTACATTTATAAATGAGCTCAATGAGCTCTATCATATTGTTTATGATAGATACGTTCCTATATTTAAAATTTTGTCTTCTAGAGTTTAAAAGGCAAAAGTTTTAGATTTTATCCTTCAATAGCTACCTACCTCTTTCATGATTTTAGAGTTTTAGGTGATCTTAGAAGCTCATCCAGGAGAGTTTATCCAACCTCCTTCCAGGTCCCTCTAACACAAACCAGACAGACACTTAAACTACTTTTCTTGCCCCTCCGGTCATGTCAAGTATCCTAGAAACTGTCAAAGCTGAGATGGAGGAACGCATGACGGGGAATGACAGCATCCATGCTCCATGACACCAGTGGAAAGCAAAGGCGCCAGGTAGAGGAGAGGCCTTCCTGCGAACTGGTTCTGAAGTTAAACGTCTCAGGGGGCTTGGAGGAGTGGGGTATGTGTGTTATTTTCAGAAAGCATCAGAAGAAGGACAAGTAAAGGATAGCAACAGGATTGTCTCAGAAGTCTGCTCACACTTTGGATTTTGTTTTTGCTCCTTTTTATGGAACCATGAAAATAGGAAGCAGGTTCGGTGTCAGTCTGGTCCTTAGTGCGATACTGACTTAGATAAGAATATCATCCACATCCTATTTAAAAAGAGTCTTACTTTCATATTAGCTGAAATTTCTTAACAACAAATTATTTTCTTCCAAAAATAAAAAGAAAATATTTACAAACAATGTTTGAGAGCTCTGAAGCTGAAATGTGACCGGGAATTCATTTTTAATCAGTGTAAATGATGATACAATTTCTTTTCCATGCGTTGGTAAGTCAGAAGATACTCTTAAAGAAAGGTGAAAAATGAAAGATAGCACTGAAGGAAGGAAGGAAGCTAAACAAAGACTAGAGATCCCCAAAACCAGTTTTTCTGATTCTGTAATTTTTCGTTGTGGTGGTTTTTTTTTTTTAGTCAAGAGACTAGTGCAGATAGAAGTTCCTCTTGAAAGCATTTCACATGTACGTGACTCTTGGAAAACCATCTCCTGCCTGAGGGCTGATGTACCAGAGGCCAGCTTGATTCTCCACCAAGGTCAGGCCTCTCTTAACTGTGCTTAAATCTTAAATGTGAGTGCCAGTTTGCAACTGAGACCCCATTTGTTTCAATGTTCAAACCTTTGTAATCAATCATTTTGCTTTGTTTCAAATCAATTGTGTAAATGCCATCACCTCTGGGCATTTTAGAAATTTCTTTGTACTAGAATATATTTGCTAGAGAAAATGAGGCATCATTTCAAATATATCTCTAGAGACATATAGAGACATATATCTATCTCTTTGTTTTAGCCATTAGATTTTCACATGGTTGTTCCAGATTCCTGATTTATTAGAAAAATCACTAAGAATAAAAGAAAAAATATCATTGGTCTATGAAAATACAATGTTCAAAACTTGAATTTTTAACAATTACATTTCATCTTTTTAACCATACCAAGTACAATTGTGATGTGTGATTAATATCTAACTCAACATACTCTGTTTGATTCCATCATAAAAGCCATCTTAAAATCTATATAATGTGTGTATATAATGTATACATGTATAATGTGTGTGTGTGTGTGTGTGTGTATATATATATATATATATATATATAGTATGTAGGTATAATGTATATTTATCTTAAACATAACTTTCCTGTGAACAGTATTCTGATATATTTATTTATATTTCTTCTTTTTTTCCATAAGGACATAAGATAGCTCACAAAGAGAAATATTATAAAGTGGAAAGAGATGAATGAGTTTACAACAAAGGCAAAAACCAAATAGAAGCAAAACCATAAAATGAGGAAAGAGAATTGGTGCACAGCACTGTGTATTGTAAAGCCTTACAGAATGGCATCTATAATAAATAATTGATTAATATTATATTGAGCATAAATGGCCACTAAAATTGGACCTCACAGTTGTTTCAGCCTAAGCAGTAAAAGTAAATATAAATATAATCCTTTTTAACATTTGCATTTGTCACAAGATAAATGTATACCACTTGCTGTGGGAGAAGCTACTGTCCTTCCTTCTTATTTTGGTCTGGGAAAAATACCTTCCACATTTAGAGATGCACATAACCAGTTTGGCTAAGAGGCAGTGTTTCAAGAATGAGTGTAGCTAATTTTACTGTTAGGATACACAGGTTTAGAAAATGTCAAACATTTTAAGATAGAAACAACAAAAATAACAATTAAGATTTGTACATTGATAGCTTAGAAACCACTTTTACATATGATAGGTCTTTTAATCTTACCATTCTTTGAAAACAGTTATTATCATCACTTTAATTTTATGTATGAGGTCGTTGAGCTTCAAGATTTTTGCAATTGACCTGATTGGGTGAGGGAAAGATTTAGGACTCAAATTCAGATTCTGTGATTCCAAATTGTATAATCTTTTCTTCTCTCCTGAATTTAAGGCATAAAGTTATACTTTTATTCTAAATTTATCATTTATATTTTTAGTTTACATTTAAAAGTTTTTCTTCTGAATTTTGATCAGAGGTAGGTATATCTCAATGTATTGAGAAGAATTTCATTAGGACATAAGCTTTATCTAAGAAATTCTCTTGAGTATGAAAAGTAAGTTGGGTGTCCTATCTACTAAGTTCATTTAAAAGACTGTTTCTCAATCTTTCATGTGCATGAGAATCACCTGGGGATCTTGTAAACATACAGATTTGTATTCAGTAGATGCGGGGCGGGGCCTGACTCTAACATCATCGTGTTTTCCTCATGCCACATTGATCTCTGGAGCTGCCCAACTCTGGGCTTGTGTAGTGCTTTCCCACTTACAGACTGTAGTCTACAGTATCTGCTTTGAGAATGTTACAGCAACCTTGTGTAAGCTTTAAATTGCTATTATTGATCTTATTTTACCAATAAAACGGAATCTTTCAAGGAGGTCAATGGGTGCTCAAAACCATTCAGTTGGCTAGAGAGGCAATTATCAAGTCACACCAAGGTCTGGTTTTCCGATTCCAAAGCTCTTCCACCAAGTCACCACCACCCCAGAGAAAGTGCTGTGGCATTTTCCCCTGCACTATTACACTGGGATGCTGTGCATCAGCAAATGCAGGAAAAAATGCAAGGTGGTGCCATCATTACCCAGACCACTGGGAAGATGCTCAGAGACTCTGCTACAGTTCATCCCCTTACAAGACAAATTTGCAAAAGTACCACTTGGCAGGTGCTGCTTTCTGGATTGTGCTGTCCCCTGGGACCCCGAGAGTGGGCTAAAATGGGGCTGAATCCACCCCATTCATAGCTTAAAGCTATGGTCTGAGCAGCTGCTCTCACGCCACTGCCCACATTTCTCTCTCCTGTCACTCTTCGTTTAGCCTTTATTCCACTTCATCTCTTCCCTCACTGCCATTTAATGACAATCTCGGTCTTAGCTTATTTCTTATCTAACTTTGATTTAGCCTCCTTTTCCCTCTATTAAAGCTATCGAAGAGGAGAATTTACTGTATGATTAGCAACGTGGTCAAAAGTACACTCTTAGGTTCTTACGTGCTTATTTTTTCTTATGGGAAAAATGTAATATGTCAGGGCATTTTTTTTAATGTTTTGTTCTTTAATCTCCTATTTTAAGTTTTACCACTTATGTGACTTTTTTAGAAGATTTCCTTCATCATGATCAGAAGAGTATATTACATTTGGCTGACTGACACGCAGCCGAGTCCCGTACCTCAGGGTCCCATCCTCACACTGCACGGCCCATAAATGTTGAATGATGGCAATGATGCTTACAATATCGTTTCATGGTGAGCTTAAAAGGTGCAACTGGCAACTGCTTGTAAGAGAAACACTATAAATTTCAGGGAAAAAACCGCAGTGATATACAATGACAGCAAGGTGTTACCCCAATCCAGAGCAGGGAGGCTCTTAGAAATCCACACTGTGAAGCTGGTGAGAGTGCCGTGATATCCGTAAATAATGTAATTAAAGAAACGGAGCTTACCAATGAGGTTTAGAAGATTTAAAAGGGATACCACATACTGCAAAACTGTCCTTCCTCCTCCTCAGATTATTTAATTAGCATTACAGGCATTGAAGACATAAAAAATTAGCACAAGTCTGTCCAAAATAACCTTAACAGAGTAATCTTATTAAAAGCAAGTCAACTATATACATTTTTGTGTGTGTGTGTGACTGCATACACATGCACACACACACACACACACATAATATGTAACAGAGCCACCACAGATATAGTTGCACACATATGTGTTTTAAAATATAGATGTTATTATTATACAGGATGGTGAAACTGCTAGATCAAGAGGTGATTCATGGAAAAGATGAATTGTTGTTCTCACAGATCCTGAGAGGTGGTGGCATGCGCGCCTAGCGTGGCCCCATGGGGAGCAGCAGGGTCCATCAGGGGGCAGAGGGGAGGAGGAGGAACCAGGAAAGAGCCTTTACTCTGGTTTCTATAGGAAGGAGTTGTCTAGGCAAGATAAGCCGATTTAGGGCTGGCTAGTCTGAATAATTTCAGTGTGCCCTAGGGTGCAGGGGTGTCCTTAGTCATCTAGTAACTGGCCCCGGAGTGATTAGGGCCCAGGAATAATCGGGAAGCATGAGGGCCCCAGGAAGAGATGGTTGGGTTATGGGGTCTGGATTGGTTGATTTGCATATGAGAGGCACACTTGTAGATTGCAAGGAGTCCTTTTCTATCTCTGGAAAGTCGATACTAGGAGGGGCAATTCCTTCAGGGTAGTCAGGGCCCCAAAATTAAAAAGCATCAAAAATACAGAACATAGGAAGGCATGATCAATACAATATATAATGGACTAAAACACTCACGCAAAAGGTTTACCTTTTATTGTATGTAATCACAATAAAAGGTGTTAAAATTATGCTTATAATGCATTTTCAGTTTCTCACTTAATTGATGCAAAATCCTGCAACCATGACAGAGAAGTGTTATCCTAATTTTATAGGAAAAAGAAAATACAATTTTTCTTTAAAATGTAATCTCTTTAGGGCAAAAATACATTCCAAATGGGTTAAGCATTTAACTGTTAAAGTGACATCATAACAGAACTAGGGTAAATTATAGTTGAACTTTTTATAATGTTGAGTTTTAGGATTTCTTAAGATAACCACTGTTTTAGTTATCTATTTACATTTAACAAATTGCTCCAAAACTTAGCAGCTTAAAACAACAAATAGGTATTATCCCTGTTTCTGTGGCTCCGGATCTGGAGGTGGCTTAGCCTGGTGGTTCTGACTCACCCTCTCTCAGGAACCTGTCATCAAGGCATCAACCAGGATACAGTTATTTCTAGGCTCAATTTAGGGAGGTCCAAATTCACTCACATAGACCTCTCCACAGAGCTTTCTCCTGGTTTCCCCTCAGAGACAGACTGAGAGAGAGAGAGAGAAAGAATCAAACAGAGTGAATGCCCATGACAGATGCCACAGTCCTTTGGTTATATAATCTTGGAAACGATATTCCACTGTTTTTGCCATTCTCTGTTCAACAGAAGGAAGTCAATGGTTCAGCCTACACTCAATAGGAGGGGCTTACACAGGGGCCACGGAGCAGGGGACATTGGACCACCTGAGGGGCCACAGGCTACATCATAAAGCCAGAATGGCTCCTTACACGCCACTTAAGTCTGCAGGTTTCAAAACTGTAGGACATATAACTGATGAAAAACAGAATAGTTGAAAAAGAACTTGGTAGTGGCCTAAATATGCAAAGAGCTCTTCATAATTAATAAGAAAATAATTAAAATCAAAAGAAGAGCTCCCAGGAGACCAAAGGGCAGTTCAGGAAAGAAGAAATTCATAGTTCCACCAAACAGATGGGAAAAAATATTCAAGCATAATAGCAATTAAAGAAATGCCCATTTAACAGTGACATTATACTTTCAAATACGGTTAAAAATTAAAAGGAATTAGAACATCCAGAGAAAACAAGGGTCTTCACATACACTACTAATGGTGGTGTAAATTGGTAGCTCTTTTCTAGGAAGCAAGTTGCCAGCAAGTATAACAAGCTTCAGAAAATGTTCACACACTTTAAATAGAAATCCTCGTTCTAGGCATTGAGAATAAGAAGATATAAAATGTAGGTGCAGATTTAGCCATAAAGATATGTATCATAGAGTTACTTCCATTGGCAAGAAAATGGAAACATTTTAAATAGTCAACATTAGAAGAATGATGTAAATGAAAATGACCCCCTCACCTAAATAAAAAATGAAAATGGAAGGAATTTCTAAACAAGCATCTAAACAAGATGTGGAAATGGAAGGATTATCTTCTAAGTTAGAGAAAGTTCAAAGAAAGCTCCACAGCTCAGCTCAGGGACAGATGCAGCCTAAAGTTGAACTGTTTTCTAAAAGTAAAAGGCAGAAACTCAGTTTTGCCCTAGAGAAAAAAAGGCGCAGCAAAGTGGATGAACATACAGAAATGGAAGAGAAGGGGGCAGGAACAGAGATCAATACTGAGAAACAAAGTATGAAACTAGAGCCTTTAAAAAAAATTCCTCAACCAAGAAATGTATTAAAACAGTGTTGTGTTAAGAACAGTGACATATTAAGAGCAAATGTTAGTAGTTACTCGTAGGTTGCTTGCATTGCAACAACATGAACAACCCCATCTCCCCAAATCCTCAGGAGTCACATACGTAAATGCCTTCTGCGATATTTTTATTAAGAAAAATACCTGAAATTCATATTTGGATCAATGTACAGACAAGGAGGTCTGATCTGAGACAGTCAGGTGCTGAGCAGAGTCAGGAGTGACAGAGAAAATAACACCCCTAGTAATTTACAGAAATCCTGGTGAGGGCATTGAACTTTCTACGATCTATTATATGGGGATTTTCAGCCAATCTTATCCTCAGGTTAGAAAGTAGAGTGACTCCAATTGCTATTTTGATTGCCCATATCATAGAATTCTATTCAGCCCTCATAAATGAAGCTTTAGAAGAATGTGTAATGGCGGAGAAGGGTGTCTAAGCTTTATTGTTTAGTGAATATGGTATGGCTAGTGTTGTAATTTAATCCTATACACACTTTTTTATACATGGAAAAAAAAGACACAAATTATATAAAAATGTTAATGGTGCCTACCTGTGAGTGACAGGGTTAAAGTGATTTTTCTCTTCTTTGTTCATCTATGTTTTATACAATAAAAAACAGTGCTTTCTTTCGGAGGCAATCAGATGTCTAAACCCTTGGAAAGGCTGTCTGTGGGTGTGTCTTAGGTCAAGCTCCCAAGAAGCTGAGCCTGAAACAGGGGCCCTAGTTGAAGTGGTTTGCAGCTCTTCACAGGGAGGGGTACAGGAAGCAGCCTAGGGCAGGCCTAAAAACTCAGCAAGAAGGTTTAGGTATCTCAGGCACGCAACGTATTCTCATTTTCCCCTTAAAACTAATTCTTACATGGCTGTTAAACTCCAAAGTTAGACAATTTGATTCACAAAATGAATTCCTGTTTGGTTTAAGTTGTTTTGGATTTTTGTTTGTTTGTTTGTTCTGTGAAAGGTAATTTAAAGACCTACTGGGTCATTTGTATTGTAGGGTAGGAATCCTTTAAGACTTTACTCTGTCAATGATTTCTGTTTTCCAACACTGGAAAGAAAGTGCCTTGGCTAATCTGATACTAGGTTTACTAAAGTAGACTCGTGTTTGCCCCATAAGAATGAAAATACCATGATACAAATCTACCTCCATTGGGTGATATGCTCCTCATTACCCATTTGTTCAAAGCTGCTTTATGTTATCCTCTATCTTACCCATCAAAGTACAGGGCGACCGTTTTTGGTTTTGTTTTTGTTTTCCACTTGCTTGGGCCAAACACCTAAGAGTAAACACAGAAACTTCTTTTTGCATATGAAATTCATGGACAAATTTGTTGGTTTCCCTTCAAATAGTGGACATAATCTACTCACTTTTCATTACTTCCAGTGCTATTACCTAGTCCAAGCCATCATTATGTATGATTTGGATTGTTGTTTAGCCTCATAACTGGAATCTCTGCTACTTTTACCCTTATTATGGTCCATTTTCACTTAGTATAATAGCTAGAATGATCCTTTTAAAATCCAAGTTAGGTTTTGTTTCTCCTTTGCTGAAACCCCTTCAAAGCTTTTCACCCATTTCAAAGTCTGGCTTGTAGAAACAGACACCATTCCCCAGCCCTCAGCGAGCTTTAAGGACTGCTCCCTCTAATTCTTTCAGGTAGCCCTTTCCCCAGCATGGTAATTCCCTCACACCCGTGTAATTATCAGTACTCTTCAGGACATTCAGTGGGGACACCCTGCACGTCTCCAGCATATGGAGATATGCTTTTTCCTTCTCCAGGATTCTCCCACTTGAACTTTAGCCCCTGCTGTTAACCCTGACTCTCAGTTCTGTCTTGTCTGTCTTCTCAAGCCAAGCAGTATGTCAGACTTTGCCTAGTTTATCCTGCCTGCACTGCATCACTTAGCAGGCTCCCCTGTCACCATCTCTCAGGGATCGTTCTCCTTTATTGTCTGAAGTTCAATTTCTTGAAAACCTATGTTTCATATATTTCATCCAGTTTTTTAGTTCTTTCATATGACAGAGTAGACCCAGTTCCCTGTTACTTTCTTTACCGTAACCAGAGTTTGACCCCTTGTAATGAATATTGGCCAATTCACAGCCTAGGATAATTTTCAATGTGTTTTTCACAAGCTCTGTTAACTTATACATTAATACAAGTTTTTTATTTCATTGCAGGACTTTGTAAGTTAATACCTTAGCCCTAAATAGTTTATTTTTTCTTTGTCTTTAGGGCATGTGAAAGTCCTTTATTAACCCAGGCTCAATTTCAAAATTTCTATTCTCTCATGCCTACGTTCTTTTCTCCTAATATAAAGAAAAGAAGAATGCAAAGATAGTCAGAGAATTCTATAATTCTTCAGCAAATGTTGTTTTTAAGTAATATTTATCTATGGTATAGTAAATCATCACTTAAGATTTAACGGATCATGGATTTTAATCTGGTTTGTCACTTTATAATCATGTCGCCATGATCAGATTATTAAATTTCTAATCTGGGTCTCATCTTCCTCATTTGTGAATTTGAAAATTATAACAGCACAACTGCCTGGGGGATATTATGAAGATCAAATGAAATAGTGGGTCCAGGAGTACTTTGAAAAATAAAATGTGAAATTTTATTATATGTAGGTCCACTCATATGCTTTTACTTTGAGAGAATTAAAAAAGTTCCCTCTCTAGAGAAGTGTCATAACATTGCACCCAAAATACTAAAAAGTCTCCTTTTGGGAGGTACCATCACACCAAACTTCAAAAACAGATCTTACCAACCCAACTTCCCTAACTGCTAAGCACCCTTGTGCAGTGCACAGCCCGTACAATGTGACAGGAGTCCAGGTGGCAGGGTGTTGAAGATGCCTGTTGAGAACTTTCATCATCCTATACTGTGTCTTTCCAAGACGAATATCTGTTTCTTTACTACGAATTTCTGCCTTTCTGTGGTCTAACTCCATGAAAGTCTTGGTCTCCTATATCTCCTACTTCTTTTCCTCCACTGGTTATTTTCTGTCTGCCTATAAATATAGTCAAATATGTCCCATGAAATTGTCTTCTAAGCACTGACAAACACTACAGAGTTATCGCTCTCTGCCATTTTTACTCTTTATAATTTAACCCTGTGTATCTCCTCCCTTGTTTTCTGTTCCCTTTTAAAGCCATTGAAATATGGTGCTTGTCTCTACAACTTCATTAAAACCATACTTTCCAAAGTCACCAATAATCTCTATCAAATCCAAGGGATGCTTTCCTGTTTATTTTGTGTGACCCTCTGTTTCCCCTGTGACCAGAAACCCTCTCTTCCTTCCTGAAGATCTTTTTCTCCTTGGTCTTGGTAACAGTCCCCTCTCTTTGTTTTCCTCTTACCTCTCTGTCCACTCACCAAATGTGTGCATGTATTTCTTCCTGTTCATTTTTAATACTTATGTTTGCAGGATCCACTCTTAGCTTTCTACTGAATTTATTCCTTGTGTTATCTCACTTTTTCTAAAGTCAGGTCAGTATATCCAATACCGGTAGTCACTTTTACTTAGATATTGTCCCTCTGCAAAAACAGATTTCCCCAAACAGAAATCAAATCATCAACTTCCTCCCTTCCTCTCACATCCACCCCTGAGTGATCCCCTAGCCCCATGAAGGCACCATCACTGTGCCAAAATTCACAGCCATTGTCCATATTTAATTAGTCAACAAATCCAGTTGGTTCTGTATCTTAAATATTTCTCAAATCCGTATATTCTGATTCACCCTTCCTTACTATTAATTTAATTCAAGGTTTCTTCCCTCTTTGTTTAGATTATTGCCATAGCTTTATTGGCCTTTCTGTCACCAGTTTTGCCCATATTCATTTATTTCTTCATTCAGCAGATATTTATTGACTGCACCATATGTACCAAACTTCATTCTCAATGATGGTCAAACAAACACAGACCCTTCTCTCATGGAAGTTTCATTTTATTGGGGTACGGGGTGTCACAACACAAGCTAACACAACAAAGGAACTAACAAAAACAAATAAAACATCAGTTACTGGTTAGTTCTTTTCAAAGTGTTTTTGATTGTATGGATAGGAAAGCCTCTCTAAAGAGATGATATTTAAGATAAGATCTAAATAGCATGAAGGGATCAGATGTGAAGAAAAGTGAAGGGAGGTAGGGCCTTTAACATTCTATCAGAGTTATTTTTCTAAAATAAAATTTTGTCACGCCCATATCCCTCAACACAGAACTCTTCATTGTTTGGCTTTGGTAGAGTTCAGGTAGAGCTCCTTATCTTAGTATATGAAGTCCTACAGACGTGGCTCTTGTAGGCCTCTCTGGCCTTATTAGTCTCTGTCTTAGTCTGTTTGGACAGCTAGAACAAAGTGCCACAGAGTGAGTGGCTTACAAACAACAGAAATTTATTTCTCAGTTTTAAAGACTGGAAGTCTAAGATCATGGCCAGGTGAGAGTCTTCTTTTAGGTCATAGAATCCTGTGCCCTCACATGGCTCTATGGAATCTCTTTTATAAGGGCATTAATCTCATTTATATGGTCTTTGCCCTATGATGTAATTATCTTCTAAAGGCCCCACCTCTTAATACCATCATACCCATCATTAGGTTTCCAACATATAAATTTTGGAGGAACATAAACATTCAGACCGTAGCAGTCCCTAATGGCTATTCTCTGTTTCAGACATAGGCAGCTGCTTGGTATTCCTGAAATTCATCTTTAACTTGTTCCTCCATTCCTCACACATTCTCTCTCCCTCTCTAGAAAGCCATTGCCCACTTACCAAATGTGCAAACATTTACTGGATGACTCAGTGAAGTTGGGAATTACTGTGCTTGTGTATTACTAATTGTTCTATACTCTGTCCACTGCATACTTTGAGTCAAGTCTTTCATTACCTAGAATACACTGGTTATAAGATCTGTGCACATTCTCAGTGGAGAGTCAATCTGACTTCTAACTTCTAGGGTTCCTGTGAATACTACAATAAATATGTCTCACAGAAGACAAACAAACCCAAGTGGAAAACTAAAGGTGAAATTCATGCAGGAGCATATTTGAATTTCTATTAATGGACAAAATAAAAATTGAATGTAGCAATTCTTTCCTTTTGCTCTTGTACTTAAATTCCCATGAAAGTTTAATATTTCTTCCATTCGCTTATGTATGCACACAACGACAGCATGTAGATACAGAGATATATTTACAATGATACTAATCAGTTAAGTTTCACATGCAAGATTACCTTCATCTTCATTATGCTTAAACCTGGTCTCATCCTCTTGTTTAAATAAAATAATAAGAACCGTATATCCACTACAAATGCACTATTCAAATTTTTGCCCTTGAACATATTAATAAAAGAAGTAGGAAGGATGATTCTTATGGACTGAATTGTTGCCCCCCACCCCCAATTCATATGTTCAAGCCCTAATCCCCAGTGTAGCTCTATTTGGAGATGGGGCTTTCAGGGAGGTAATTAAGGTAAAATGATGCCATAAGGGTGGAAATCTAATCTGATAGGACTGGTGTCCTTATAGGAAGAGGAAGAGACACTGGAACTCTCCCTGTCCCTCCACCATGTCAGGACACAGCCAGAAGGCAGCTGTCTGCAAGACAGGAAGAGCATCTTCACCTGAAACCAGCATTTCCAGCACCTTCACCTTGGACTTGCAGCCTCCAGGGCTGTGTAAAAATATATTTCTGTTTTTTAAGCCACCCAGTGTATGGTATTTTATGATGGCAGCCTAAACAGACTAATACAACAATATAAGCCTACTCAGCAAAGTAAGGTATAATTTAATGGTACTCTTGTTATACAATCATCCTGAGTACAGGCAGCATTTTAAAATTTCCTCAGTAATCCCCTCAGTGGGCATTTGAGAACTGTGTGGGGTGAAAGGGTTAAGTAATGTTTAACCAGTATGTATACTTAGTTCTTTTTATCTTCCTGAGACTTATTAGCACTCTAAGTATCAATTCACCAAGGATGAATAATACCTTGGATGACATCAGCTTCCGCCAACATGCAGAGGTTACTATGGTAATGGAGAAAGTTTTTCAGAGCACAAAACAAGTACCATGCTTGATATATTAGTCAGCCAGGGAAAGCGGTCACATATAAGCTACAGCATTCATTCAATGAATAGTCATTTATGCAGCATGCATGTTAGCAATTCCGCTGTGTTTCTCTGAACTTTTCAAAACTTTGGCAGTTGTATTGAGAATCTTGGCAGATTTACAAAAGTGTTAACACTCATTTCAGATCCTAGGTTTTTTGTTTGTTTGTTTGTTTTTTAATTTGTTATTTCTTGGAACCCATATTTTCAACAGGTTCACAGGGTTTCTAATCCAAATGCCAAAGTGAGTTCTCCACTAAGGCTCAGGCCCACTATTTACTGTAAAATCAGCAGGTTTTTTTTCCTCTTCTAGTCATTTATAAATTACTTTTTTGGTTTTAATTATTTTTGCCTTTTCTAGTATAATGTTGTATTCTACTGCCAGTGTCTCTGCATATTTCCTGAAGATTTTAAACTTACACAATTAAAAGTGTCTGGTCTTATTAATTATTCTTAAATTCCTCTTAATTTCTCTTTTCCAAAAAAACTATAAAACAAAAGAATGAAAAACTATTAAAAATAGAGTGACCACTCTGATCTCATATGGTCAGATGTAGATGTATTTCAATGTGTAGAAAAGGATCAATTTCTTCCCCATGAGCAGATTACTTGTGAAAGGAAATACGAACAAAACCAAAACAGGTTCTCTAAGAATGAGGCATACCAAGCTAACAGTATCTCCTTTCTGATAATGTTATAATACTGATAGTGTAGACCAAAACCACATAGTTTATCTTGATTTTAGCAAGGCATCTAACAGTCTCTCATAGGATATTAGTGCATAGAAGTCCCAAATCCTAGCCCCAGTAGGAATTTCTAGCTCTAGAAGGTTTACAGCAAGTTGACACCAAGTTTTGTAGGGTCCAGGCCACATACTGGGTCTTCAGTAAAAGGACCAGAAAGTTGATAATGCCAGCAATCCTGACTATAGTACCTGGTAACACCTGACAGTGGCATCAGATGGGCAGGTGAACACAGCAGAGCTGAATCTGCTAAAAACCACTCCATTGATATTCTGTTTCTCTGTTTTGGACTTGGTGATTATCCAAAACTTGAGGGAATGCACTCTTCTTCTTCCTGCCTTCCCTCCATACACACTCTAGCTAATGGTTTAGTGAGGAAAATGAACCAGAAATGAATATTTCTGAGCTGTCTTAAAAGCATCCCTATTGATATGGATATTGCTGGATTAGAGAAGGGACCATGCGGTAACTTATTTTTATTTAGAAATTTATTTATGGACCTTGGCTTTAAAGAGGATTCTATAAATTTGACCTCAAACACAAGGGAAGTAAAAGCTAAAAGAAATGAATGGGACTATATCAAACTAATAAGTTTCTGCACAGCAAAAAACAGAAAACAAAAACATCGATAAAACAGAGAGACAACCAACTGAATGGGAGAAGATTTTTACAAACAATGCCTTCAATAAGGGCTAATATCCAAAATATATAAGGAACTCATACAACTCAACAACAAAAACACCAAACAATCCAAGTAAAAAATGGGCAGAGGACCTGAAAAGACATTTCTCCAAAGAGGACATACAGATGGACAATAGACATATGAAAAGGTGCTGAACATCACTAACCATCAAAGAAATGCAAATAAAAACCACAATGAGATATCACCTCACAGTGGTTGGAATGGCTATCATCAACAAGACAAATAGTAACAAGTGTTGGAGAGGCTGCAGAAAAAAAGGAACCCTCATACACTGTTGGTGGGAATACAGATTGGTGCAGCCACTATAGAAGGCAGTGTGGAGGTTCCTCAAAAAATTAGGAATAAAATTACCACATGACCCAGCAATCCCCCTGAAAACATTTATCTGTAAAGATATATGTGCTCTGATGTCACTGCAGCTTTATTTATGGTAGCCAAGACATGGAACAACCAAAGTGTCCTTTGATAGGTGATTGGATAACGAAGATGGTATATATACACAATAGAATACTACTCTGCCATAAGAAAAGATGAAATAGTGCCATTTGTGACATCATGGATGGATCTTGAGATTATTATGCTAAGAGAATAAGTCACACCAAAAAAGTCAAGAGCCATATGACTTCACTGATATGTGGGATATAAAACTGAAAGCAACAAAGGAACAAGACAAACAAAGAAACAAAAACTGATAGACACAGACAATAGTTTAGTGGTTACCAGAGGGTAAGGGGGGAGGAGGTGGTAAATGAGAGTAAATGGAATCAAACTTATGGTGATGGAAGGAGAACTGACTCTGGGTAGTGAACACACAATGTGACATATAGATGATGTATTACAGAATTGTACACTTGAAACCTATCTAATTTTACTAACCATTGTCACCCCAATACATTTTAATTTAAAAAAAAGAAATTTAGTTAGTTTTCAATGAACCAATTCAAGCCTCTTGGTCAGGAATGAGGAAAAGCCACTGCCTTTACAGAGTCCAATCACAAAAAAAAGTAAGTTTAATGAAAAAATTCATACAACTATGTGTTTGGACTTATCTGAAAAAAAATTTTTTAATCAAAATGTAATGACTCTTCACAAATAATAAGTGTGTGAAGAGTCATTCCATTTTGATTAAAAAAAAATTTCAGATAAGTCAGGGGTAGTTAGGCTCCTTCTCTCCAGTTGATGCACAGATAGTCAACTCAGTTTTCCTCTCAGTGATCATTTAACTTTTAATATAGAACAATTTAAAACAGCTTTGGTGACCAAATTACTCTGATTTTAACTTCACAATGATAGAGCCTATTGTTTTATACACATACACACACACACACACACACACACACACACACACACACACATACACACACACACCTGTTGGGAATTTGCAATTTGTTTTATTTGAAAACGAAAACAAATGTATGGAAGTAATATTTTAAAGAGACCATCAATTACGTATATTAAAGACCTGTCTTACCTTTTTGGCATCAGAACTTAACGATATTCAACTCAGAGTGGAAATAAGTAGAAATGGTCTTGATCAAGGCCAAACCACAAAGCCTGATTTCAGTTCAAGGACTGACAAAAACAAAAACTCAAACTTGACCATGGTTACTTTCACTTAGTATTACTATATACTCAAACCAGTGAAAACACAGCACAAAGGATCCCCTGGAAGATCTAGAATACATGGTGTTGTGTGTGAGCTTTCTGTGATTCCCTTTTTTCACAAACTGGTACCTGATGCAAGGTGGCATCTGGAGTCCACAGAAACTGTATATCCCCCCAATCCTGGGTAACCTGGGAATGGCAGAATGGCTGCCCTTTCAATGCTTTAGCTGAAGTCATGAGGAGAGACGGCAGGTGCCCAGCAGCACTTCGTCAGCTTCCTGCTTGCCGTATTTGTACAACCTAGTTACTTCTGTATTTCATGTCTTACTGTGTCTTTAGGTCTGTTCTTCTTTTTAGAGAAGGTGGTCCATCTACGGCCTGTCATAGGCATGACACTCTGAGAAATACTTCAAGCAACAATTAATTTAAAAAATAAGAAATAAGTTAAGCTACCAGGCATGAAGCTGTCAGGATATATCAAAGGGGCAGACACTATACAGAACGAATTGTGGAGTGAAGGAAAAGCACTGCACAAGGTTTCCAGTTTTCAGAAGAAAAGTAAAGTATTACAAGAACCCAATAAGTATCACAATGCCCCTGAGATGCTTTGAGTAGGGAAATATTCTGGGTTAACGTGTGTGAACACAGTGTTGTTAATGCACTGTTTTTAAAATCAGTGTTTGTAAATGCATGCCTTCAGCTGCAGTGTGCTGGTCACGGGCATGCTCTATGGTCCCACAGCTCTGCTGCTTAAAATCAGTGCCCTTGGTGCCTCAGTTTGCTCATCTGTAAAACAGGCCTAATAACAGCAAATGCCTTGTAAGTGTGTGAAGAGAGCAAAGGAGTTAATCCTTAGAAAGCCCTCAGAGCATGCCTGGTATAAGTTAAGTATGTAAACTGGTATCGTTACTGTAGGATTCCTGGACTCTACAAAATGATTGTTAAGCTCTATCAATCCAGGTTGAATTCCACTGCTGTCTACTTCTCACTTTTCTTAGCTCTCCTTTTTTGAAATAACACACTGGGTGAAAAAGACCACTTCACTTCCTCACTGTGAATCGTGGTTTCCATAATCTCTACCAGTAGAAGAGGTAAAATTAGTGAGCAACTATAGCTTTGGGAACTCATGAGGCGAGACAGTGGACATCCCGAAAGCAAATGCAGAGGAAAGGCCATAAACACAGCTCACATCATGTGCTCCTTGATCATCTAGTCAGTTCTCAAGGTCAATGGCAGCTTGCTAAAGAATCAAATAATAATAATGATAATAAATATAGCAACAACTGCAGAAGTAGCAACATTGCCATGTACTGATTCTGTTCTAGTTGTACCAACAAATGGGTCCTCATTTGATCCTCTCACTTGTAGCCACTGTTGCTAATTCTCATTTTAGATAGAATCTGACCCAGAAAGAAGCAACTTGCCCAAAGTCATACAGCTCCCAACCGGGGTAGCCAAACATCAGGTCAACATTTTAAAATAATGCCCCAAATTGTCTCTCAGTAATTACTTGAAATTGAGAGACACAGCAGGAATTTGATAAATCCTAGAGCCAATTATGGAAAAAAAA